>NC_039256.1:13163260-13423260 GCF_003368295.1 Carassius auratus
CTGCAATCACAGAATTTCACACAAAATCAAGCTTATGCCATATTTTTGTGCCAGATTATATCAACAATTTTGCTGCTTTATTGCAGTGAATACCATTGTAAAATGAGCAGTGATGAGGAATACAGACCACTAGGACATCTGGTTATAAGTGTTTAAAAAGGAAAGAAAATTTCCAATATGAAACCTATTTGAGCAACGCAGGGCCTGGAGAGGGTAATATTTAATATTTCCAAGTGATCTCTCCAAATCATTCATTCATGACCTTCACTTGTCTATTTAATATTTTCAACTTAGATAAATGTGTTCTATATTCAATAGTTTGTGCAGAGGTGCTTTGCAGGACATGGAGAAGCCAGCGCAATCACTTGCATTTTTTTCAGTGGATACGCAGTCATTTTTGCTCATAAAAGGTAAGAGTAATCATTCATAACTGCATAGGGTCTACTTTTATTTGTGTGTACTCACAATATCAACAAAACATTGTGCTTTTATAAAATAAAGAAAATGAACATGATGCGCTTTCTGCCGTCTCGACTTTAACAGGAGTACAAAAATTAACAGAAACTCAGCGAATACATGGTTCACATAGGCTACATAATAAATATATCTTTAGAAAGATTTAAATGACTACTTAACAAATTAAAACAAACTTAAAACGTTGAGCACTATTCTCTAAAGGCAGGATAGGCAACTTCATCCTTGTCACACAGACACATAAAACACTAGTTTATTAGTTAATAATTCAAATATCTCCTTACTATTTTCCCTGTCACATTTATGGTAATTACATTTGTCAATGCTTTGCGGCAAGCTAAAAAACTGTTCAGCTGCATTGACGGAAAGCACCATAGATACTGCTGCTGGCGGGACAATAAACAACATCGAGCCACTCTTGACAGTCGGGGATGCATGGTCTCGTGTTGTTTCCACCAGCACGGCAAAAAAAATGTCATCACTAATTCATGGATGTGTAAAATATAAAAATAAGGATAAAACCTAAAACAGCACCGAGACCTGGCCCATGCCTGAACTATGATGTGAAAATTGGCCCGAAGCCCGGGCCAAGGAGCATAAAAAAGTCAGTGCACGTTGTGCCTGGGCTGAAATGCAGGGCTCTAAGAAGAACTATGAGAACTTCTATGCTCTCGCCAAATACATCATGATTATTGGTGAATTTGTACAAATGTAGAAAAAGCAAAATTCAGTCATTTTTAGGCTGCAAAAATTATTACATACATTTATTGTCTATGCGGCAATTTAATTTGACATGTTTTGACAAAATGTTGAAACTATATTGCAGTTATCAATAGTTTTCCTAAAATGCTAAGAATGCTGAGGATTAGATAACAGCCATGATTTAAAAAAATAATAATTTTGAAACCATGAACTTCTCCCTTTCATATTCACCATCAGCAGGACGGTCCACACTTCAATGCACGGGTGTATCCTGGGTGTGACTGACACATCAAAGTCCTTTCAGACATGAGAGAAGCAGCAACAAAAAACTCCAAAACTCACTGACTGACAGGAGTTACACAGCCAGGTGAATGTTAACAGCACTGCTCTTTTATGGGTGGGTTTCTGTCACTTGAGGCTAGCAGTTACATCATGCTGTGGTGGAGTCAGTATGTGCTCTTCTTCACAAGGTTGATTACATGCGCTCTAAGAAAAGTTCATAAAATTTGGCCAATGTACTAAGTTAAAGGGGTCATATGATAAGATTTCAATTTTTCCTTTCTCTTTGGAGTGTCACTAGCTCTTGGTACATGAAGAAGATCTGTAAAGTTGCAAAGACTAAAGTCTCAAATCCAAAGAGATAATCTTTATCAAAGTGAAGACTCTGCCACGCCCCCCTAAAATGGCTCATTCAAACCCCCACATGTCTATGTCACTATGTGGAAATATATCAGCAACTGTAAGTATATTTTGTCATTAGTTTAAGTATTCGCTATTGACTGTTCAATTTTGTGTTTTGTGTGAGTATGTGTGTGTGTGTGAGTGAGTGAGTGAGTGAGAGAGAGAGAGAGAGAGAGAGAGAGGGTCTCACAGTGGAGTCAGCTTTTTTAAGCGTCCGTGGCTTGTGTACTGCAAACACATATGAGCTTCATCACTGTGTCTGTCACGCTACTCTGTACCTCTTTCGGCTTCAACTGATGGTAAATCTAAAGACATTATTAACTGTCTTTACATTTATTTTGAAAGATGAAGCTTGCGATTATGGAAAGGTCCGTTACATTTCCGACGAGTGCTTGTGGTGTTCCACCATTAACAATGCACTGGGTCAGTTGACCAATCAGAACAGACTGAGCTTGTCGGAAGGAGGGACTTTGTAGAAAACTACGCGTTTGAGAGAGGCAGAGCATAGAGGAACTACAATAATGTACAGTATTTGAAAAACAATGTGTTTTTTGAACATTAAAGCATGTCTACATATTCGTTTAGACCAAATAATGATCTTTAAAAAAGCATCATATGACCCTTTTAATATGAAGGAATTTTCCTTATTGATGTTATTTCGAATTATGCATTGCATTGTGCTGTATTTAAGGGTTGAAGTAAACGTCCGTAAAATTAACTGAAACTGTACTGGTAATTGTCTGCCAAGACATTATATGTTTTTCAATGGATATTTTCTTACAGTGTACAGTACATACAGCAAATGTACATCAGCTGTAAGTTTAACTAGAAAAAAGAGACAAGTCTGTGCTCACTGGGAAGAGGATAATAAGTGAAAGAGGAATTAAAATGTGTGAACCCTGGGGTTTGTTTTGTTTGTCTTTGATTCACACCATTTACTTCTCTGGCTTCATTTACCCCAGCATACAGCACACAGCCATAGCCACAACATCAACTGCTACTAATTAGTGGGGCATTTCATTTACCTTAATAGATTTTTTTTAATGCAAATAATTCCATGATTGCATTCATATTTTTCATAATAAACTTTATAAATTAAAAAGTACTGAAATGCAATTAAAATGATAAATTACTATTTTAAATAAGAGTACAACTTTGTGCTCGCGACTGCTTTTACATACAACATACTGTTATCGGTTTCATTGAAAGTTAAAAAATGCATTTTCTTTTTACCCAAAATCCGATTTGATGAGATGTGAACAATACACTAAGCCAGCTGTGTCAGTTCAACTTATGTTTTTATATGAGTACTTAAAAGGACCAGTCACTCAGTCTTCAACTTAACTAAAGGTCACCTAAACTGCCAACAAAGGATTCATGAGGTTACTTGAGATCTGGATAAGTCAACAAAGAAAAATCATCAGAACACAACCACTAAAAGGCTTAATCAAAACCTCCAACATTTAACACCTAAAATCACTTTAGTCAAACAATAGGTTTAGAGTAAATACAGTGTGCCACACAGCTTGAGCACAATTCTCTGCATTGATCCAGGCTCGAAAAATAAAGCGCCATCAGAAAACACTGGATAAAATCTCTGCTAAAGCGTCTCATTCCTTTCAATGGCCAGCAGTGTTCCTGTGGATGGATAAGGTTTTCCTGACACAAATCCACAAACTCATTCGACTAGAAATCTAAAGGTTTTTCTCACTATAATACTAATACAAGGCCTCTGCAAATTTGATCTTAATTTTAAAGTCCATAAATTCAAAATTATTGTAGCTGAGAGACTGTGAAACTGTTGCATACCTGTAAAATCATGCTACATGAAACCAGACTGAAAATGAGTGTTCATCGAGTTCATTGATACATCAAAAAGATTTGTTACATAGCTCATACTTGATTCTAATTCGTAAAATGTTTTTACATTTATTGTTCCTAGAAGTTTGTCCACAATTACCCAAAACATTAAGGCTCCCCAAGTGTTTGAATAACCATTTCGATGACCTGTTTCTGCAGTGATGACACCCAACCACAGCTTCAATACACTAAACCCACACTGCTGCCAGACACACGCACACCAACAAATCATTCAATCTGCGCCTCAATAAACCTTTCACTTGTGCAGTCAGATTTGAAAGGACATGCGGCCTAACAACGGTCATATTTTAACAGTTGCAAATATACCATTTGAAGAGTAAAATAACAGTGGAAGAACATGTTAAATGTTTTGCATGTAAAATGTATGCATACATAACTCACTGCTTCCATGTGTTACACTGGCAACCCTGAGACTGTGCAAATTGGTCTAAGAGAACAAGCATGGCGACAGTAACTCACCAGTTTTCCTAACTTTGACAAGATGGAGTGGCAGGATCTTGGTACTTAAATCTAAATAAAATAAATTAAAATAAATAAAATAATTCCAAGCACTTTCTGACTGACAGGTGACTGTTGGTTCTAGAATCCTTTGATACACATATGGATGAAATCACTATAGAGGTACATGTTTGCTTTATTGTTACAGTGCATAGAGTCTGATTATCGACTAATGATTGATTAAAGATGCTTATTATGATTTTAGACTGATTATTGGCTGCAATAAAGCCTATGTGTACGTCTTGCCAAAACATTTGTCTTCACAAGATATTAACATATACAGAACATTTTATGTAAATTCTGATATCATGACAGTTCTACCTCGAGTCTTGTCTTTTTGGCTATTGTAACCCAAATATTATACTAATAATATAATGAAATATTGATTATATATAACATTCAAATTTATCTAATTATAAAAATGCAGTAAATTCCTCTCAAATTCTGAGCAAGTTTGTCTGTAGCTAAGAGGAAGAGGAGTTCTGGAGAGAGGTCTACCTCTTCCACACAAAATAAACCCTGTGGAAACAACAGACCTGCTTTCGAGGACAGGTCTGGTAGCAATTACAAAGCAGAGACTGGAAATGCACGTCAGTCCCAGCACATAAACTGCTTTCATTAATATTTTCAGTAAAATTCATCAATATCCTGCCCTGCCACATTATTACAGCTTTTCCTGGAACCAATATGGGGGCAATTCTGTGGCTTTCCCCCACATCTTATGATTTTGACATCTGATGTAATTGTGAGCTTTCCAAAAGTCAATGTAACCCTGAGCCAAACCCCCAGAACCCCTCAAAAACAGATCACTAAAGAGTCTGCAGGGTTTTAGTCAGTCACAGTAAAGGATGCTCATAAAAATCGCATTTTGAGGGCAAACAAAAGTTACAGCAAAAAACTAGGCTGACATCAGGAGTTCAAAGTCACAATTTGGAGAAAGCCCAAGTCTAAGTCATGTAAAAAGATTTCATTGAGTAAGGCTTATAAACAGTGGTTATTTCTGTAAAACAGACCCAGGCTGAGAGAGTAGTAGGGGGGCATGAAATGGGCAGACGTCTGACGTCTGGCATTAATATAAAGCTAAAGCAGTACATTCTAAAATAATAAAAGACAAGTTTGGTGAATTAAGTGCCCGAGGAATCTTAAAAGTCCAAAATAGATTTACTCAATTACTCCAGGCCTTTGCTACAGTATGCTAGATTACCCATCCTTAATCAAGCAATCTGATTATTGAAACTTTTCAATAATGACATTCAACTGACATTCAAACTTTTCAGGCTATATAACTGGTTTTCAAATAGCAGGTTTACTAATAAATGCTGCCATCTGGTAAGTCTTAAACATTAGCATCCAACAATGCCATCACACCACTGTACATTCAACAGGAAACATCTGAAAAGTAACTTCAGTGTATACATTATTCGATAATTTAACTGTGGTTGGACTTTGCGCACGACAAAGCCAAACAACCATTATGACTGAAAATTCACCCAAATCTTGAACCATGACCACAGTATTATGACAGCCGTCATACTCACTGTGGTTGATAAGGATTGGGTCCGTTGGGTGACGACTTCATGGACAGGGTCAGATGTCCCAGGTTGGTGCCAGGCAACGGTAACGGCACTTGACCTTGGCCTTGCGGGAAGATCTGCTGAGGAATAGGACGCTGGGGAACTACATTATGAACATTGGGGTATCCATTTGTATGACCTCCGTTTGGAAGTCCACCATTGGTGTTTCCATTTAATGGTCCAGTTGGATGTAAGGATGGGGGAAGAGTAGTCTGTTCACAGTACTTGCCTTTAGAGCTTGACTTACACACACACACGTGGGGCCGCAAGCACATCCCTCCATTCTTGCATGGCGGTGTACAGTTAGCTGCAACAAAGAGAAGAAAAGTTAAACAATTAAAAAAAAGTCATAATATAGTTCATATAATATAACTTCTAACAAAATTTCATATGATAAAGTTTCATTACTTATATAGTACTGTTAAAATTTACAGAAGTTTATAGAAAATAGTTTTTCAGGATGGTCTTAGTTAATATGCTTGGCATGGTGTTGAGTAAAACAAAACATTTGATTTATTATTAAAAGCAAAGCAGAGCATACCAAAAATAAAGAAAAAAAACTAACAAAAACCAGAGGAAGGGTGGGACGGAAGGGTTGTTGTAGCCTTCTGTTATACATAATTTCCTGTGCACACTTCTGTTCTGTTCATTTTTACATGAACTGATGTGGCCGATGAAATTAAATATTTTTATTTTATACTTTAGGTTTTTATTTTGTGGTAACAGCATGTCAAGCTTTACATGGAATGTAACATTTAGAAGTGGATATTTCTGCAATATTTTCAGCATAGTTAATACATTAGAAAGTGCGTAAGGACATAGTTATTGTATGCTTTTTAAGTCAGAACTGATATGCACAGATCAGGGGATAAAGAGAGAACGAAAGAGAAGCAACAGAGAGAGTAAGAGAGAGGGAAAATGAGTGGATAACTCATGAGTGGGTGTTGACTTCTGGTCTGTAATTACATCGTTGAGGAGCAGGAACAAAGCTGTCATTCAACTATAAAGAGCCTAGCGGCCTCTATGGCCTACTAACACGGACTCTGCCACTAGCTGGGTTTCCATCACCCTGCTTTTATGTGCATTTTGTTATGTTGTTATACGGGTGGTGTTGGCGCAGTGGATAAGACACGTGCCTTTGGTGTGAAAGACCCGGGTTCAAATCCACTGTGGGACACCAATGTATCCCTGAGCAAGACACTTAACCCCTAGTTGCTCCAGAGGCATGCAACCTCTGACATATATAGCAATTGTAAGTCGCTTTGGATAAAAGCGTCAGCTAAATGAATAAATGTAATGTATGTAAATGTATATGGTCTTTCGGAAATGCCTGAGCAAAGTCTGTCAACAAAGTATTTCTCCCAGAACTGTTAAACCTCTGAAAACAATAACCGCATTCATTGTGTTTCGTCTGCTCGTTCTGAGGTTTAAGAAATTTATTATATAGGAAAATTATTATATTCAGTAGCTTCTCCTGCTTTTCTTAGTTATGTAATAGTGCCAGTTTATCAGGAAGTGACAATTTTGTTCCCTTTGACTCGCTGGATGGAAACGGTGCTTGCACTCAAATGTTTTGTGCGATATAAGTTAAATTTGCAACTTTGGATGGAAACCCGGCTACACACACACACACACACACACACACACACACATGGCAGCTTGATGCTCATCAGAAAATCTTTATTTTTTTTATTTTTTTTATAAAGCACAATAAAATAACGATGGTTGACCATTGTGCTGAACAATATAACTTGAAAAGAATCAAAATACATAGAAACAAAAAAGACAAGACAATCAAATAATAATTATACATAATAAACTCCTGTTGGCTCATACACTAAAAGCCTTGTTAAAGAGGTAGGCTTTAAGCCTTGTTTTTAAAAGAGATTCTGTTTCAATTGTTTTAATAGAGATTGGAAGACTATTCCAAAGCCAGTCACCTTTTCTCTTCGGCCTAGATCTAGAGTCGAATAAGAGTTTCTGATTCAATTACCTTAGACATCTAGCTGGACTGTATAAGCTCAACAGATCAGAAAGGTACTAAGGTGCCAGACCATTTAAAACCTTACAAAAAGTAAAAATTTTAACTCTATTTTAAAATAGACTGGCAGCCAGTGCAAAGAGAGTAGGATGGGAGTAATAGGTTCGTATTTAGTTAGTCATATTAAGTAATTGAGTGCTATGGATATTCCTAATTATAAAATGGATCAGCACCCAGTTCTCAAGGCAGATGTTAGGAAGGATGATCTCATCAATAGTTTCTATGAGATCCCAGTGAACTGCAGCTGCTCTACACAGACTGCTACAGACATGCAGTGGCCATCTGGAGTACAGGGAGTTTTCCCTGGTGGGCCGCTGTACAATGTGGGACAGCCCACTGGGTAAATATATATATAAATAATTAATTATAGTAAATGTACATAGCCTATATCCCTCCATCGACCCAGACAAATGGCCTCCGTGGCCCACCAGAGTCAAAAATTCAAATTAATTTACCATGCTCTAGCTCAGGGCAGTGGTTCAAAAGCCCTCGTCACTGTCAATTTTTTTTTTTTTTTGAAAGAGCCAATCAAATAAAAGAAGGTGGGATTGACTGTGCACAGAAACTGAGCTGCATGGCACCTGACTGCAAGCTGAGGTAAGATGTAAGCAGCTAAACATTTCAGAAATATTTGCCAACCGCAAACAATTATTGGGCTTTGAGTTATTCGTCAAAATGTACATAAACATTAGTGTAGCAGTTTTTAGCAGAGATATGTAAGAGTAAATGTTTGTATATCTCTAACCAGGCTTTATTCTGTAATTGCACGTGTTATGAAAATTAAAATGTTTCATAAAGCTCTAAAATATCATTCTCAAACTTACTCTAGAACACTGTACATCTGAAGATTTTTGCTTTCAAGTGCAGTGATTAGGAAAGTGATACATATATACATGATACATATACATATATATATATATATATATATATATATATATATATATATATATATATATATATATATATATATATATATAAAATTGTTTTAATTTGTTAATGCTTATTAGTTCACATGAATTACTTTATATACACTCATTGTTTGACATGTTTGACATGACACATTACAAGTTTGAAATAATTAAGCCTTTTTATTTATTTATTTATAAAAGGCTGAATTTATTCAGAAATACAGTAAAACACTAATATTATGAAATCTTAAATTTAAATTAGATTCTAAATTATAGTTATCTATTTTAGATATTTTAAAAATGTAATCATTACTCCAGTCTTCAGTGCCATGTGTTCCTTCAGAAATCATTCTAATATGCTGATTTGCTGCTTAATTATTACAGTTATTATTTGTGCTCAATTATTAATAATGGATCTTATAGATACTGAAAACTGTTTTTGGTTCTTAAAATTTCAGGATTATTTGATGAATACA
Organism: Carassius auratus; assembly: GCF_003368295.1. Classification (NCBI taxonomy): domain Eukaryota; kingdom Metazoa; phylum Chordata; class Actinopteri; order Cypriniformes; family Cyprinidae; genus Carassius; species Carassius auratus. The sequence goes on from NC_039256.1 coordinate 13,172,496, forward strand.
AAATTAAAGAACAGCATTTTTGAAATACAAATAATTTGTAAATAAGTATACTCTGTGATTCAGTTTTTTCTTCTGTTATGCTTGTGTTATATCTTTCACTTGGATGTTATAAGTTGAACTGAGTAAATACATATAAAACAAAAACTGTGTCCTTTATTTCAGGCTGCAAAGCAAATAATTGTGATTATTTAAAGGAAGGTGATTCTTTTCTATACCCACTGTAGATTTAAATCAATATTTATGTACATTTAATTAAATTATGATGTATATAAACAAATTAAATGTCATTTTTCATAATAAAAATTAATGTGCTTTATTTATATTTAAAATCTTTTTTCCAGATGCTTCCAAAGGAGGTTTTTTATTAAATTTAGCTCACTTTTGAAGACAAACTATATCCAACCACATACACACGTCACATTTTTCCATACAAGCTGGATTAAAATGAGCATTTTTTACCATAAATTATTACACACACGGCTTGTGACAGAGGTGAGACTGATTACATCAAATATGACATCATATAAACTACTCCCCCTGGTTTGGAGTTTTTCATTTTTGTTGACATGACCCACAGCAGGGGATTTCACTTTTCTTTTCCACCCTCCCTGTTTCCCTCCTTTTCCAATGTACCTGATTGGCCCTCTGGGGTTCAGGGTTGCAAAAGTGAGACAGTCCTTAGAAACGGAGTACACACACGAACACTGTTCCTGTTCATATCATGCCCTTGTGCACCACCTCTCCCACATAAACACACACAATGAACACATGAAGGCACAAAAGTACTTCAAAACTCACCCCCCTACCACACATTTACATACAGAAAAAGTGCTATACGAGTTAAAGTAGAAGTATTGTGACAAAAGAAAATTTGGTTGCACTTTATTTTACAGTACGTGTACTAACATGTACTTATAGTGTACTTAAAGTGTATTTATCTAAGAAAGTTCTGGTAATGCAAGGTAACTACATGGGGTAGGGTTAGGTTTAGGGGTAGGTTCAGGGTTAGTACCTAGTTATTACATAGTTATTGTAATTACTATAATAAGTACATAGTATGTACATGAGGAACAGGACTGTAAAATAAAGTGCTACCGAAAATTCTGTCCTACACTTACCTCACATACAGGTGCATCTCAAATAATTCAGTAATTCAACTTAAATTGTGAAACTTGTGTATTAAATAAATTTCAGTGCACACAGACAGAAGTAGTTTAAGTCTTTGGTTCTTTTAATTGTTGTGATTTTGGCTCACATTTAACAAAAACCCACTAATTCTTAACAAATTAGGATACTTCATAAGACCAATACATTTTTTTTTTTTGTGAATTGTTGGCTTTCTGGAAAGTATATTCATTTACTTAACATGTACTCAGGGTACCTGTGCCCTTGGTAGGGGCTCCTTTTGCTTTAATTACTGCCTCAATTCAGCGTGGCATGGAGGTGACACTGTTTGTGGCACTGCTGAGATGGTATGAAAGCCCAGGTTTCTTTGACAGTGGTTTTCAGCTCATTTGCATTTTTTGGTCTCTTGTTTCCTGTTTTTCTCTTGACAATACCCCATAGATTCTCTACGGGGTTCAGGTTTGGTAAGTTTGCTGGCCAGTCAAGCACACCAACACCATGGTAATTTAACTAACTTTTCATGTTTTTGGCAGTGTGGGCAGGTGCTAAATCCTGCTGGAAAATAAAATCATCTTTAAAAAGCTGGTCAGAAGAAGGAAGCATGTAGCGCTCCAAATTTTTTGTAATCGGGTGCAGATGACATTGCACCCCAAATCATCACAGACTTTGGAAACTTAACACTGGACATCAAGCAACTTGGGCTATGAGCTTTTCCACCCTTCCTCCAGGCTCTAGGACCTTGGTTTACAAACGGAATACAAAACTTGCTCTCATTTGAAAAGAGGACCACTGAGCAACAGTCTAGTTCATCTTCTCCTTAGCCCAGGTAAGACGCCTCTGACGTTGTCTGTGGTTCAGCAAATTCCTTGACACGTCTGTTTGTGGTGGCTCTTGATGCGTTGACCCCAGCTTAAGGCTATTCCTTGTGAATTTCACTCAAGTTCTTGAATTGATTTTCCTTGACAACCCTCATAAAGCTGTGATTCTCTTGGTTGGTTGAGCATCTTTTTCTTCCACACTTTTTCCTTCCACTCAACTTTCTGTTAACATGCTTGGATACAGCACTCTGTGAAAAGCCAGCTTCTTTGGCAATGAATGTTTGTGGCTTACCCTCCTTGTGAAGGGTGCCAATGATTGTCTTCTGGACAACTGTCAGATCAGCAGTCTTCCCCATGATTGTGTAGCCTTATGAACCAAACTGAGAAACCATTTTGAAGGCTCAGGAAACCTTTGCAGGTGTTTTGAGTTGACTGGCTAATTGGTATGTCACCATATTCTAATTTGTTGAGACTTCAGACTTCAGTCTGTATGTATTGAATTTATTTAATACACAAATTTCACAATTTGAGTTGAATTACTGAAATAAACTAACTTTTCCATGACATTCTAATTTATTGAGATGCACCTGTACTCTTATGACTTGCATACTTCTGTGCAACACAAAAGATGTTTTGAATGCTAACATCTATTTGACCCATATTGATAAGAAGTGCCAAACTAAATGTACATCTACATGTACATAATTTGTAAATAGGTAAATAATTACATGCATGAAATGCAAATCTACCACACATTTCAGAAGCATAAGCTTTCACATTCAAAATCTAACAGTCCAGAGAACGGATAATTCACATTTGAGTTTCAAATATTTGTAGTGAATTTTAAGCAACTGTTTAATAAAAATATTAACTCTTAATTAAATTGTATAATTACAGTACACTACTGTTTAAACTTTTAAAGAAAAAGTTATGCCCTCTGCACAAGACCTCTTCTAACAAAACTTCCTGCTGACTAAACTGCACAGTACCAAAAAAAGAAAGTGGGAGATAAAGTTAGGCCTCACAAAGACAAAGATCAGGAAGGAAAAAAAAACTGATAAAGAAAGCGTGAGAGAAATGAGAGGGCGATGTTGCTGACTCAGTAGGGCTATGGGGAGCAGTGCTGGGTAATTCCAACATGTCCAGCTTCTTATTAGTTTTATCACTCAAGTCAATATTGAAATCAGTGTTAAATGTGTTGCATTGTACCCTCAATGTACTCAGCGGTGTAAGAGCTCACGCACAGCTGAACACACCAGACAGAGTGGTCGATAAGCCCATTTCAGTCTACTAGTATTTCACAGTAGACACAGAGCCAATCAAAGGGGGCTGTGGTCAGGCCATTTCTTGGCACAGATTTGTACGTGTAACACATCTAAGGGTCCATTCAAGATGATCTGTATGCTGCAGAGCTCTCCCACAGCTCTAACATCTTCAAACGTGTTGAATCTGAAAGGTACTACTTGGATTTGCTTTGACAAGACATGTGGTTTAGCATGATAAGCTACTGCTATAGAGACACCTTGCAGGCACTATAGAGACAACATGGGAAAGTCGTGGCCTAATGGTTAGAGAGTCGGACTCGCAATAGAAGGGTTGTGAGTTCGAGTCTCAGGCCAGCAGGAATTGTAGGTGGGGGGAGTGCATGTACAGTGTTCTCTCCACCTTCAATACCACGACTGAGGTTCCCCGTGAACAAGGCACCAAACACCAAATGCTCCCCGGGCGCCACAGCATAAATGGCTGCCCACTGCTCTGGGTGTGTGTTCACTTTGGATGGGTTAAAAGCAGAGCACAAATTCCTAGTATGGGTCACCATACTTGGCTATATGTCGCTTTCACTTCTTCACATACATAGAATGTTTGACACTAGCTTTTATTCTTAAAGCAAACCATAATAACTAAACGAAGGTGAACATATGTCCTCTTTTTCCCAGAAATGTCCTGGCCGGGATTTCTAGTCTAAAAAGTCTGGGTTTTGGATTTGTTTTTCTATTGTTCTCATACCTGCTGAAGGCAATGATTGAAAAAGTAGTTGACTAATAGTGTGCAGGCATTGGACATAATCAACCAATGGTCAATGCAATGAAAATATGCTAAATATAATGTACAAGGACCACTGAGTGCATGCCAATAGAAAAATAAAGCCATTACTCTGACATTTTGGGCACTTTAGAAATCTTACCTCGGACATGTATACGGGCAAATGTGGACAAATGGTCATCCTAACTAAACCTTACCCAACCCTGTCAATCTAAAAACTAAAAATGCTTAATTTGATCTGGTCCACTTTCTCACAAATTATAATACATTAAGCCTAATCTGAAAAAAATTTTTTTGTTTGTGCTGGTTAAACTACATTAAGGGTGGTTAATAAATAAGACATAGGTGTCTTAATTGAATTATCACATGCAAAAATAGTGCAGCAAGTGAACCCTGAGAACCAACAGAATTTAGCTCTCCTCTTTAGTTCAAGCTCATCCCAGCAGGTTCCTCAGCCTAGTCACTTGTTCCTGCAGATCTGGGACACTTTTTTAGCACAGAAGGCCAGGAAAAACATCTGCCGTGCTGTGGAGCTCAGGTGAAGCATTTTCATGTTGTGCTTTATCTGGCGAAGGATGTGAACATTTGGGCCATGTTCAACTGATGGACAAAATAGACTGAGCTGTCTTTCAGCATGCCTAAGCACGGGAAAAACACTCAAACACTTCAGATGAGTGATATGAGAAATCCAGGCTCAGAGGGAAGACATGAGCATTCACTGCATTGTACATGCTGTAAAACTTTTAAAACAAACTGTAAATTATATTTATGTAGTGGCATTTAATCGAAGCAGTCATCGAAGTCCTAAATTTAGAACTGTGGTCCTAAACAGTCTTCCATTGTGAAGACAAATTAAATCACCCATCAACCCATGAAAAAATTGCTCTGAATGTTTCTTGATGACCTCAAACCAATAAAAGAATTCAAGGAAGGCCTGAAAAGCTTCTCAATGCATATCACATGGTGAACACAAACAAGAAAACACCTCAGAGAAGAGAAGACAACAAGGCTGCAGTCATGCTGTAGACTGAACTTAGGCTTACCTCATGACCTCCACTCAAACAACCTTTAAACATGCCAATACTCATTTCTGTTTCTCAAAAGTATACGTTACGGCAAATGTTAGACGTACATCCAAACCAATAAGATTACAGTAATAAGCCATTTTTCTGTCTGGACCTGGATTACCATGATGCTTTACTGCTTGTCACTTTACATCTGCTTAACATACGTCGCTTGAAAATTAATTCAAAAGTTCAAAAAAAAAAAAAAAAAAAGATCAGTGATGTTCTGATCTTAGTTTAGTACTGATCTTCAGAATATAGTAGCACCAGTAGGTTTTATTTAAACTGAGATTAAGTTCACTTAGCAACTACTAGTTTGTCTGTACTTCAGTCGCACAATTTGTTATTATTGCAAGATTTATATGGTAGTTCATATGCTCTCCAAAAAGTAATGTGAAGTTGAATAGGAAAAGAATATAGATATGAATGACATTTATTATTATTGTTCCAGTAAGCTGCCTACAATTTTGTAATAAGAAATAATGTTGTAAAGCAATAAATTTAATTTTTAAATAAATAAAAATTCCAAATTGAAATTATGCTAAAATCATAAAATAATTAGTCAATTAATTTCAAATTTAAATTATAGTGGTATGGAAAAAAAGCATAACAAATCATAAAATACTAATATGTGTCCCTGGACCACAAAACCAGTCTTAAGTTTCTGGGGTATTTTTTTAGCAATAGCCAAAAAACATTGTATGGGTCAAAATTATTGATTTTCCTTTATGCCAAAAATCATTAGGATATTAAGTAAAGATCATGTTTCATGAAAATATTTTGTAAATTTCCTACTGTAAATATATCAAAACTTAATTTTTGATTAGTAATATGCATTGCTAAGAATTAATTTGGACAATTTTAAAGGTGATTTTTCTCAATATTTTTGCACCCTCAGATTCCAGATTTTCAAATAGTTGTATCTCTGCCAAAATATTGTCTGATCCTAAAAAAACATACATCAATGCAAAGCTTATTTATTCAGCTCAATTTAAAAAAATACCCTTAAGACTGGTTTTGTGGTCCAGGGTCACATATAGCAATTCAGAAATTTCAATATTTATTTCCTTTATTATTATTTGTGTGTTAAAATGCTGGCATGCATAAATGACAGGGTGAGGAACACAGGAAAGTTCATTGTTAAGATCGGTTTCATGTCAAAGGGCTGCCAAAATCCAATTTATTCACATAAAGTTCACTCTAAAAATATAAACAAGTGTAAATGTCAACATAATTTTTTCTGTCATTTAAAACATGATCTGATTGATGTAATCCAATCGGTCTTCCAGGTTATTCCAGCTATTATTACTGGCTGAAGGCTTCAGTAAATATTTAGTTTATGTGTAGGTTTATGTTTCACCCAAGTTTAATGGTGCAATGCTTAAATATTTAGTAGTGCAAGTAAGATGGTGCTGGAGCTGGTGCAACCAGCCCCTGGTCTACATTATCATTTATTTATAGGACATGATGGGCCGAAAATGAACCAGGATTAACACTTGTCTGGTTCGGTTTGAGATACTGAAGTACAATATCCTGGTGTTAAAAAAGAAAGGCTAATATCCCAGTGTCCCTCCACACTGTACAATAATAGAACTCAATGTCAGTGACCAAAGCTACCTGGATGACTGACAGCTCCGGATAAAACACTTCATCTATGAAGTTCCATGAAGCTTAGCAGAACGAGCCAGGAAAAACAAAAGGCACTTCTATTCAGATGACTCTCTTTGTTTGCACTTTCTGAGTGAGGTGAGTGTTAAAATCAGAAAAAAAAAATAAAACCCCATTAAACATTTAGCAGGAAAATTTACGATCAGGTCTATCTTCCCAGACAAGAGAGGTGGAGAATGGAGACATAGTGATCCTAAAACACAAATGGAAAGGAAGATATATAGAGGCAGGGGGAGGTACTGACTACAGCCTGGACTTTCTCATTTTCCCCCGTATATTGAAAAATATAAGGGCAATGAAAAAAAAAATGGATGACCTATGATTAATCCTTGCCACTATGTCCCAGTCACCATAAATTACAACATCTAATGCTGCTGTCTGATGAACAAAAAAGGTCATAATTCGTTCTTAATTTACTTGAAAGCATGTGTACACAGTGGTGACCCCGTCATAAGACACGTTTATGGGTTGACTCCAGTGATCTGGCAGAAATACTGGATTCTGTACGTGTAAGAGAATAACCTTTCACAAAAGCGCACCAATGTTGGCAAAACATAAAAACAAATGGCTTAATGAAACCATAGTGGTACAGTATAATAAAATAAAAATTATATAAACCAAAACCATAAAAATGGTCCTAGAGACATTCTCTAAGGTATAAGAGGCTTCCTTTTCCCTTCCCACACCTAATTTCCCTGCAAGGTTTTCCATTAAAAATGTTTTGTTACATTTCAGCTCAAATTTAGGGGCTCTCAGGCCACTCACTGTGCGGCTGGCATCAAACCACAGATGCTTACATTGAAAATAAAAGGATGGCTGAAGCAGGAATGTGCTCTGCTTTTGCTCCAGATGGCCTCTAAAATGATTCCAATGCCCGTGTAAACAGGGAAACAGGGCCTCTTTCTGTAAACACTTTCTTTTTTCCACTCTTTCTCTCGCTCTCTTTAATATATAGAGAGATTTTAATAAATTAATATTGTAATATTAATACATATATCATAACGTCAGTCTATTTGAGTAATATGAAAAATAATCCCACCCCCAAACTCAGAACATTGGTTTAACAAGAGAGCCTGAGTTCAAACAAATATATAAGGTTTTTTAATTGTGTCCTAATGTTTACACTTTTAAAGGATTTCAAAACTATTATTTCTGCATATTAAGCTTTGAAAGTATCTCATGTATCTGCTACTGAAAAATTAGAATAGAAAATGTAATAGGCATTCTCAGTTCATCAGGGATGTGCCAGTATCAAATTTACCTGTTGCGATTAATTGCTATTGCTTTTATCACGGTATACGATATTATCACGGCATTGATATTTGGTCATAATACAGAATAACAGGTTAAATAACTTTTTTTTAAACATTTAAATACAATAAAACAATACAGAAAAATAGATAAAGTTAAAAGTTTTACACAGATTAAAGTGCAAAAGAACTATAAAGACCAATAGGTATCACTTTACAATAAGACCTCATTAGTTAACCCTTAACATTCAAAATGAGCAATAGCTACATTTGCTACAGAAGTAATTAATCTATGTTAAAAAATACAAGTCTTAGTTCATGTTAGCTCATTAAATAACACAGTTGCAAATTGTGAATTTAACAACATGTTATCAAATATTGAAATATCTAAGATTAATGAATGTTTAGAAGAATTTTTTATTGGTAGTTTAAGTTAACTAATGAATTAACTAATGTTAACTAATGAAGTCCTCATGTAAAGTGTGAATTAACAATAAAGAATCAAAACACTTTCAAACAATATCTAGGGTATGTTATGGTCCAGATTAAAATGAAAAAAAAAATTGAAAATAAATAGCCTTTTAAGTCTAAATATTTAAAGGTCCCCTTCTTCGTGATCCCATGTTTTAAGCTTTAGTTAATGTGTAATGTTGTTGTTAGAGTATAAATAATATCTGTAAAATTCTAAAGCTCAAAGTTCAATGCCAAGCGAGATATTTTATTTAACAGAATTCACCTACAAAAAATGACGTCAATAAAACAGTTTTTTGACTAACCTCCGCCCACATGAATTCACAAAAAGGAGGCGTGGTCTTGTTACGCTCCGACGGAGAAAAAGGAAGAGCTGCCTTCGCGTTTGCCATGTCGTTGAAACGCTGTTATTTTCATCTTGGAGTCCGTTAAGCTTTGTTAACTATATGTTAGGGCTGTGCAAAAAACCAAATGCGATTTCCATGCACATCTCGTTAGTAAAAATGCTCCTGTGATTATAAGTACATCTCCAGCACATGCTCCTGCACACTTGCTTCTGAAAAAATAGTCCAATTGCGTTACCAGGAGGTCAGCCTGCTCTAAGCTGGTGTCGAATCACAACACAGGAACCGCTGGCCCAATCAGTAACGTATTTCTGAAGGAGGGACTTTATAGAACAAGGAAGTCATCAGCCCGTTTTTGTGACAGTGAAATCAGCGGTATACAGGTAGGTGAATTGTGTGAAAAATATAGTGTTTTTTTACACGCGAAACATGAACACATGTTATATTGCACACAGTTAACACAATCAAAGCTTTAAAAAAGCACGAAAAACAGGACCTTTAAGTATTTGTGATGAACACCATAACGAATACACAAATCTGAATGGCTATTTAAAATTATTTAAATATGTTTTAGAAAGTAGTGCAGCCACTTTATTTATGTGTTTCTAGGGAAATGGCTGCATTTTCTGCAGTTTAGCACCATCTGCTGTCTGAGAGTGAATGTGCTTTCATTCAGCTCTTCAATCATGTGTTCTCCCATGTGCTTCTCATGCCTGCTTGTTTACATCAGATCGCACAGAGTCTTTCAAGCAGCATACAGCGGTGTTGTGCATTTTTACCAGTTGATGGGAAAAGTATTCGTAAAATGCCAAATTTGGAATAATTTGTAATCTATAATTATTCACAGTATTTAGAAGTGCCCACGATAACAATATCATGCATATTACTGTGATATATTGCATTACTGAATACCGGCATATGTCTATTATACAATGCTGTATATATATATATATATATATATATATATATATATATATATATATATATACATATTCCTTATGGCTTCACTAGCTTCTTGCATATAAGCCGTTGAGAAAAAAAAAACATATCCTTCAAATATAGACATCTGGAACCAAGACCGACTTTAATGTATGAGAAAGATCACTCGGATAAAATTGGATGCATTATCACTGTACACTAGTAAAATGTACACCTGATGTTTGACGCAATGTTCCAAGACAAAACACTCTGTCAAAATGCAGCAGACATTCAAGACACAATCTTGGAGGCAGCATAGACCCTACACACAAAAAAAGTAAATTTGTCATTCCTGAAAAACAAGGGAAAGGAAGGAGGAATCTCACTGGAGACAGGGGATGTAGACACAATATTGAGTGTCTAGGATATGTGTAAAATGTGGGTAATAGGAATGTGTGCTGGAGGTACTTCCACATATAAAGTGACTGGTTCTTATATAACCTGCTGGCAGAAACACATAGGATGAGGAGAAACTGATCCAGGTCTTCCACTAGTTTATCATACTCTCTGTAGCATCAACATTTCTCACCTTTTGCCCTTTGCCATTCTGTACTCCTCTCTTGGTTTTCCATTATTGTATTTCAAGTTTTTTTCCTGTGTACTTTCTGTCCGATGCATTAACTGAAAGATTTCTGTCATGTCTTGCATTTCTTTTCCTTACAAGCCCCAAGTTGGTGCTATGGGTTTTGAGTGCAATAACTTGCAGATTAGATTCGCTTGTAACTTGAGGATATTTTGACATACTGAGTATTTGCTAATCTATGCTATCCTTAACAATCCAGCACCACCCACTCGAAATCTACACCTATGATAACAATACACACCCTCCTTCCAAACACCCCCATCCCTCCGCTTCAGATCTCACCGAGAATGTTTTGACTTCCTTCACAGGTGGCCATTGAAGCTGTCTGTCTGGTTGTTTATGAAGGATACCATAAAATGATGTCAAAAAGACTAAATATTAACAATTTCTCTCACTTATATTAAGCACACATTGGTGTCCAGAGGGATCTTCTAGACACCATTTTATACCAAGGGGACTATGGAGCAAGACATGGATGATTGTCTTGCTAAAAGGTGCATAGCGAGGTTTTGAAGCCAAAGGGCATAAATGTAATCCATTACATTTACATTACATTTAATCATTTAGCAGACGCTTTTATCCAAAGCGTCTTACAAATGAGAACAATAGAAGCAGTCAGGTCAACAAGAGAACAACAACAGTATACAAGTGTCAGTTAGTCTAGTATAGAACGCATAGCCAGGTATATATAATTTTTTTTTTTTTTTTTTTAAATGAAAAAGACAAGAAAAGGAAAAGTACTGGTGTTAGTAGGTTAAGTGCAGGCGAAAAAGATGAGTCTTTTTCGCCTGCACTTCAGTATGTGATCAGTAAATGTTGTTGGCCAGGATTATTAACTCCTAGATGAACCCTAAATATGACTGAAGCTGCAGCTTTTGTGTTAGCAGCCTAAACTCTCCGCAATAAGTCAAACTGAATCCCCTTTTCTATACCGTTGAGTTTAAAGACTGCTTAACTATTTTTGTTGACATACCTAAGATAACTGATTTCATGTGAAACACTCAGTCTTTGGCAAAACAGTGTAAAACTAAAGCAAAAAAAAAAAACATTCTGAACTAGATTTTCAGGGTGATTAAAGGACTTCCCTTCTTCAAGCAAGATTTTAAAGTGAAGTTCAGGTAAGGTGCAGTGTAGAAGAAAAACCTGAGAGAACATGCACGATTCAAAAGAGTTGTCATAACTCACGTTTAGTGCAGCGCTGAGATCCTTGGGTTTTGCTCCAACCAACACAGCACTGCCCCCCACAGACGTTCACTCTGCAATGACATCAAGAGTCACACTCACACACAAACTGAATGGACCTACTAACCTTACTGTAACCCCACCGGTCAATCTCCTCGCCCACCCAGAGCAGTTTCTGACGCAAGTCTGCTCTGACTGAAGTGACATGAGGGCCCGGGGCCAAAGCTGTACTGTACTTCAGAGCAAAGTGAGAGGAACTGATCCAAATTGCAGAAAATATAAAGAAATACAGGGCTGGGAAACACTCAATACTCTTCCTGATTGTAGGGAATGTGGAAAAATCTTTGTGAATGGCCAGCTGAAACTTTTTAAGGGGCATCAGGTTCATTGCTAGGGAAGCCAGTAGCCTACATTGAAACTGGCTCACATGGCTTCGTAAAACAACAGGTTACATTGTTTTAGAATGTTATGATCACTGTAGAATGGCTGCCTTATCAAAACTATTGCTCCTTAATGACACCTGGCTGCTAACATCATTGGAAATCTAATGCAAGATTCAGACCTCTAAGAAACAACACTGTCACATTCTCGATAGTTTCTATTTAACAGTATTATGTTAAAATTTCAGTTCTGCATTGAGAATACTTTTTACTTGAGAATACTTTTTAGAAATGGTCATATAATTTTTTCCTTCTTGTGGCTCATTTTTATATTTCTTTGTATCGAACTGTAAACTACACACAGCCCAATAATCGGTTTGACTTACCGATCATTGACTAGCCTATACATAATCAGTGTTTTTACTGTTGTTGTCCGACTCCAATGCCTACTAATCGGTAACGTATTGGTCATAATTATAATAAAGTAAATAAATAAATAAATAAATAACTATAAACGCTGTTGGTCGACAGTTTACGTAAAGTCTTATATATATTAATATATTTGGCTCTGATCTTACCCTGACATTTTCATATGATGGCTGGATGTGTGTCTGCCAGGCTGCGCGTCCTGACGTATCGGAATGCTCGGGTTTGTGTTCGGGTTCGAATGGTGACCCATTCTGCGCGTCCGGACCTGGCCGCCGAAGCTGGCTTTGAGCTCCACATTGTAGGAGTGCGGCTGTCCCGACGCTCCCGAGAGCGATGAAATGGAGCTCACGTGAACCCCGTCCGTACCGCTCGGTCCCGGCTGTAGCACGTACAGTCTCCTGAAGCCGCTCTTATCCGCCGAGAGCAAATCCGGAGAAATCAATAACATTAAAGAAACAATGATGTCCCACATGAGCACAGCCATATCCATTGGAAGTGAAAGTGTTGGTAAAGTTTGAAAGAACCACTCTGTACTATATTTACACGCTAGAACGTTAGATAGAAAGACACAAAAATAAAACTATAGAAGTGCAGCTCTGTCGCTTGTAAACCCTCGCGCGCTGTCATCTATTCGCCATAAGAAAACACTTCGGGGCAAACATAACTTAAAAGGGGGAAATGCTTGGAGTGAAAGAGAGTTTTAAAGCATGAAACGGAAATCGGGGAAAACGGGAGTTAATGCGGCGAGAGAGCTCGCGTGCGCGATGAGAACTCGAGTTCGAAAGTTCGAAAACTCTTAGAAGTTTGAGCGCGTGTGTGTGTAAGGGCAGTAGTTTGTGTTCGAGCTCCATATAGCCAATCTCCTGCATTCATGACGTCAGGGATGGAGTTCTTATTGGTACACAAGTCAAGCCTGTCACAGAGTGCAGGCAACAGTTCCACTGTTCCACACTTCTTTTTAAGAAAAAATAAATCAGATATTCCAGTGCATGGTTCTTAAGATATTACACTGGGCATCAACTGGGGACTGAACCTCAATATTGCTTATACAAAAGTAACCAGAAATTAAATTAGAATCAAACACCACTGCTGGAATTAAAGCTGAAGCTTGTGTAAACAGAACACTATTATTATGCACATAATTCCAGCAACCATAATCACAGTAAATGCTTTATCCACCACACAAAGTGTGCATATGTAGAAGAGAAGACGACACCACTTTGGGGGGCCTCAGAAATTGGTTGAAATCTAATGTAAATTTCATACATTTGGTTCAGAACTTACCCTGACACCTTCACATGGTTGCCGCTTTACATGAAAAGGACATATTGAGGTCAGAATCACTTAATGGATGTTTTGAGTAGTTTATGTAATTGACAAAGATGGTTTGGTGTCCCAGAAGTGGCCAACATTTTACATCTGAAGCAGCCATAAAAGCAAGAGCTATAAAATGTCAGTAAAAACACATGGCATTGGTAAGTATAATATAAACAAGTTTGAATATATTTGTCCATGTAATGCAGACATCCTAATCTGTATAATTCCTTACCCAGATTATTGGCAATAATTGGACTATTAATGTGCATTATACAATTATGTATGTGACGAACACAAATCTTGAATCTTGAATCTCTTTGGAAATATTGCCATTGAAACTGATAATTGCGGTTTTTCAGGATAAACTGGCTATATCGTCATGTCTAATCTGGCTTACTGGAAGAATTTGCCCTTAAATGCAATGCATTGCATTACTCACCAAACTGACTAACCAGCTTCACTCTTAAAAATAAAATGTTTCATTATTGGCAGATTATTCATGAAGAACCTTTAACCCCTTTGCTGTCAAAGATCATCCACATCCATGGAAACTTCCCATTGCACGAAATGTTCCTTACAGTGTGTAAAAAAAAAAAAAAAAACACAAAAGGTCAGTATTTTGTAAAATGTTTATCACACTAAGAAAAATTTTACTTTTAAGATTTGGTCACTTGTCAATTACATAAACTACTAAAAACATCCATTAAGTGATTCTGACCTCAATATGTCCTTGTCATGTAACCATGTGAAGATGTCAGGGTAAGTTCTGAAGCAAATGTATGAAATTTACATTAGATTTCAACCAATTTCAGATGCTTGTTATCTGGATTACCAGAATGTCTTTATGGCATTACTGAAAGGTGACTCAGAATCTGGTTAGATCAAGATCATTTTAGGTCTAGACTGAGCTCAGCCCACTCTATATGCGTGGGTGAGACAGCCAGAGAGACAGATAGACAGACATGGAATACCATTCCTCTTAAGCTTTGGAGTATTTGGAAGGAGATTTCAGACTGATTTATTGATTGCATGAGATCATCCTTGAGATGAACCGAATGTCTTGAAAGAAATCGTTCTGTTTCAACAGGTGATAAACAGTCAATTCTTATAAATGTACATGCACAGTCAATCTCTTTTCTGAAGAATATTGCCACATTACAGTTTTTTTTCATCAACTGATGATCACTAATTTAATTAAAAGACAGTTCCTGTTACATCTGCCAGGTCTAATGGCTAGAGTTTAAAAGGGAAATTCAGTTTAGTAACGAAGAGGGAGAGAGCTGTCATAAAGCTATTCTTTGGTCACAGCTATTTTTAGTTTTAAAATAATGACCATCATAACTAAAAGATGAGCAGAAGAGAGAGCGAATACAATGTTAATGGCAAGATTTTGGCATGCTTTAACAAAGTAGTTTACACCACACTCTCCTATAAATTGTATCAAGACTTCAATGGGGATTTGCACACAATTGTGTCATTCCCAGCCATGTGAATAATAATTATAACACTAACTCCAATAATTGTAAAGTAACAGGAGGGAAAGCATACAATCAGTAATTCTAACATTAGTAATAATGCTCTCAAAATTGATAGTAATAAAGAAAAAAAAGTAAAAAGTTTTAATTAAATAGGCTTAATTGCTTCAATTATTCAGGCGGTGAGCAGTAAATAACAGCAGTACTCTTGTCAGCCAGTCATGTGCAAGGAATACAAAGGCAAACTTACTATTTCAAATAAAATGTATCATTTTATACAGTTGCTAAGGTGTTCTGGGAGGCTTTTAAAATGTTGCTTTGCAGTTGCTAGGGTGCTCTGAGTGGTCTGTGCATTGGGCCAATCAAAATAACCCATCTTCAGCTGTCAATCATTCTGGTTTCTGGAAAGGACTTGTTGAAGACTACGCTTATTCTACAAATTTATCACTAGTTTTATCGTCCAGAAAGTGAAAATCACAAATATGATTGCTAAATTTTATTTTATTAGTTTATTTAACAGGGACAATACACTAGGCATTGTTACACACAGACAACCAACGCCGTGTACATAGGGCATACAGAATAAAGCTAGATTGCAGCCCTCGTCCCTGGTGATGACAGAACTTTCATTTTGGGGGAAACAACCCCTTATTTTGTAAACTCACCTCTTGAGATTATCCAAATCTAAACCATTTCATCAGTACAGTAGTACTCAAACACATTCAACTTTTACAGCTATACTTTATAAACTGCCAAAGAACATAAGCATGGCAATCGGGTTCTTAAGTTGTTCATTTGTACGTGAGACGGCAGGGACACAATTAAATGATACAGCAGTCATAAATGCAGCCCACAGAGGGAGGACAGGAACTTCACACTGTATTAGTGGTATCACCACAACCCTGCGGGAGGAAGGAGAGCTGTGCTGGGGAATTAACAGTTTACGTAGCTAAAAATGTGCTTTGTGATTGTTGTCACAGCCAGCAGGGCAGCCCCGGTGGGAGGGATGCAAATGTCTTCTGTCAGCAACTCTCTAATGTAATACAGGGTTTTCAAACACTCATTTTGGTTTTAGATGCTACCTTAGCTAAAGTATTTGCCATTTAGACAACTGCAACCTTGAGGACAGCTTGATATTTATTTTAGGCACGTCTTGCTAGCTTCCAAAAGCATATAGTGCTGCAGGTCACAAGAGAAGCGAGTTAGCATTTTAGAATTTCCTGGTTTTATTGTCTCAACGCCATTGGGTTTTTGTTTAAATGCCAGAAATAAGCTCTGTGGTTAAAATGATCAAAACTTGTTCACAAAGTATATTACTTATGTACTCTTCTTTTGGTAACAAGTGACTAGATGGGACAACAGAGGTCATTTCCACGGCAAACAGGTAACACCTACTCGCTAGTCTGCTTCCAGCCTTAAGATCACATTAAACTCAAACTTTCAGTGAAATTGTTTGAAGACCAAAAGATAAAGTCATGTGACCCAGGTAATTCATTTTGTAGTCTACATTTAGCATTTTCACTTCTGGCAACTGTATTTCAGCATCACAATTCATAAAAGTTGTGCATTGGCCAAAAATAGCACGTCATCACTGGAGCACTCTATTCAGAAGAACAGAGCAACACATGCCAAACATATGTGGCATTGATATTAAATATCTCTGCTATAGTGTGTTGACGTTGCATAATCGCTGGAAGTAGTTCACTTGGTGGTTCCAAGAACAGACACAGGATGTTTGCTTTGTGTCAGACTCATGTTTCTTAGCACCCAGCTATCCTGTAGGTTCTCCTGGGCAACTTACTATAGGCGATGTTCTTGCATCATTTGTACATCGATGAATATGACGAATAACCAAACACTGCCAATTTCCTTGTTTCTTGTTAACGGTCAAGCAAACAAAGAAATGCAATCACAATGAAAGTTAATTACTTACAGATTTTGTCTAATGCTCAAATACCATGCAGAAAAATTATTAGCATGATGTAATTTCTCAGAGGACAGGCACAGAGATATGTGCAAGCAAGACAGGCTTCAAGAAAGGAAGAGAGTCTGGATTTGTGAGAAATCAGTTAAAAAATAAATTTCTCTAAAATCTCACTAGAATTGGACAATCAAATATATCAACATTCAAAAAGCTCAGAAAGGCCGGACTCTGCTAGCTCTCAATGACATAATCTAATACATACTTTATATCCAGTATTGTTAAAAAATGTATGGTCAGTAAAATAAAAAATAACACTACTTCAGGTCAACAAGGACACACTAAATTGATCAAAAGTGAGAGTAAATACATTATAACACTGCAAAAGATTTATGATAATAATAATAATAAAAAAAATTCTTGAGCTCCAAATCAGCATATTTCAATGATTTCTGAAGGATCATGTGACGCTAAAGTCTAGGCCAACATAGGAATAAATTACAGTTTAAAATATATTAAAATAGATTTCCCAGTATTACGGTTTCATTGTATTTCTTTTATTTAAAAAAATATATATATATGAAGCCTTGGTGAGCATAAGGGACTTCTTTGAAAAATACTTAAAATATTTTACAGACCCCAAACATTTTCATGATAATGTGTTCCTGTTATACTTTTAAATAATCAAATATGGACTTTCCAAATTTTAAACAATTAACCCACAGTTATAATAATAACCAGCATTTTAAATTCAGAAGTCAAACTTTTGGTGAACCCCAGGTTAAAGGTAGTCTTAGATACATTAACCAAGGGTTAAGTTTAGCATGGATAAAGATTGCTGAAGTAAATTATAGCAAACATTGTCAGTGTTTACATTTTGTGCCCAACAGAGGCACATATCCAGATATCATGATAGCAATCTCCGAAACACTCCCTTTGGTAGAGCACAAAATAGACAGTAGAGACAGGATGAGGAGGGTGCTTAATATGACAGCTGTAGGAAAGGCCTCCAGTTAAAATGATAATACACAATTCACTGAGTCTGTCCTGAGTTCAAGACTGTTTCCACTGTTTTAGTTTTGTCAGTCACGGGAGCATTCAGACTCAAACACGACCCTTTTCTAGTCTTGGTCTTGACTCGAACTCTAGGCCTAGATACAAACTCAAAAGAGCTCATCTTGACTTTAACTGTTTCAATGGATATGATGTTACTTGACCTAGCTGTCAGTTGTCACTCATTTTATTCAACTCTGACTTAATGTTCTACACAAGTTCAAAAAACAAGCACATGGATTAAAAACTGTATGTAAGAAAGAGACTGTGTACTATTTATTGGAATGAGGCACTGTTGAACAAAGGAAGTTCATTGCCAGCCTCAGGGACCTTAAAATCACAGTGTGTGTCACAGGAGCTCTGACTAGGACAAAGACAGCTGACCCTGGATCAGGTCATGATGACAAATATCTTTAACTCAGTCATTTTTCAAGTCTTTTAAGTTTTCTCCTGTTGATTTAACAAGCGACAGAAGCCCTAAGCCCCCCAGGATCAAAGGGAGGTAGAAAACAGTGCCGTAGGTTCTCATTGGCTGCGTAGCTGGGCACTCAGGTCCTGCAGCTCTGTGACGAGCTGCTCCAGCTCTGTGACATCACCTCTGAGGTCATCATGGAGTTCACCTGTGGTAACTTCAGTGTACAGCTGCTGTGAAGAGAAAGCAAAACAAAAAAATGGGAAAATCGAAAATTTTATCCAATCATTTTCTGATATACACTTCTGTTCAAAAGTTTAGGGTCAATACGTTTTTTTTTTTTTATGTTTTTGAAAGAAGTCTCTTATTCTCACCATGGCTGCATTTTTTTTTAATCAAAATACAGTAAAAACTGTAAAATATTAAATACTTTCTATTTTAATATATTTTATAATGCAATTTATTTCTGTTATTTTCAGCAGCTATTACTCCAGTTTTCAGTTTACATGATCTTTCAGAAATCATTATGATATGCTGATTTGTTTCTAATATCTTATTTATTACTGATGGTGAAACTATTGTGCTGCTTAATATTTTTCAAAAACTCTACAAAAATAACTATTTATTTAAAATGTAAATTGTTTTACATTATAAATGTCTTTACTGTCACCTTGATCAATTTAAGATGCACCCTTTCTGAATACATGTATTAACTTACAAAAAAATGTATGAACAGTATAAAAAAAAAAAAAAAATTCCATTCTACATTTTCTTATTAAATATCCAGTTTTGTTGGATTTGTCACAATGAAAGTAAAATGAGTTGTGAACACTATTGACTTAAATGTGTAATAGCATTAAATATTCAGAAATGGCCAATTTTTACAAAACAAGAGAGGCCTGTTTTATTGATCGCTTTAAAAAAAACTTTAGCAAAACCCTTAAAGCTAAAGACTTTAAGAGCTGAGTGTGTGCGAAACTCACTTTGGCTTTAGTGACCAGGCTCTTGAAACTGAGTCAAGCTGAAGACAGCAACTGTAGAGCCTCTTGAGGACTGCGCTTAGACCTGCTACAGCTGATAGAAACTGAGAGACAGAGACAAAGAGACAGGAAGTACTGAGGAGTTTCATCCACAGTAGAGTCACGGCAGTTTAGAGAGGGCAGCGCTGGAACATGAAGCATCTGTATGCTGCACAGCCAGCGAGGGGAGACAGTGAGTGTGACGGCTGTTAAAGGTCACTTAAGGTCAGGTGATGCAATATCAAGGTCTGTGGCCTAATACAAAGAGTTGGTCATTATTTTCTGTATCATAGTCGTGTGCGTGTGTAGTATTGTTCACATTAAGTGATGGATCACGGCCTCTGAGCGACTCATGTTTAATCAATCCAGGTATTAGTGAAACATCCAACACCATTAAAACAGTCATTCAACACACCTAGTCTACGCATTTTTTTTTACAATGATACTTATAATAAGCAGAGACTGCAGCAGAATATGATTATCAAGTATGGCTAAAAATATGGCTATTTTAGAATTCTAAAAATAACACTAATTGTGTGCAAAGGTATTTTTATTTTCCTGAAAAGGTGCATTCCCAGAATGCTTTAGTGTACTGTCTACACGCATATGGAGGAAAGAAACTGTTTCATGAGTACACACGTCTACCTCAGTGCCTCTCTCTATCTCAGTTTCTCAGTTTTTCCTCACTTTCTCATCTCTGCAGGCCTGTATTTTTGTCTTTCATTCCATCATTTCCTTTAATTTTTTGCTTCTGTGATTTACTTCTCAATTTCTTCTTCTTTATATTTCTTCTTCCCTTCCTTGATTCTCTCCGTACTTCAGCCCTCCCTCCCTTTCTTTCTTTCATTCTTTTTAAATTCCCTTCTTTCATAAATTCCAAAATTCATTTTAAATTCTTCCATTCTCTTTAAAATTTCTCATTCTAAATCTTTTAAAATTATTTTCTTTCTACATTTTATTTTCTTTCTAAATGTTTCTTTTTCTGATTGTTTTTCTTTTTCCTTTCGACATTCTAATTGTAATTCTCTCTAAATTATGTGTTTAAAATTTCTTAAATATCCTGGTTTTTCCTTTTTTAAATTCACATTCTAACTAAATGTAACTTTTTCAAAAAAAAGTTTTTCTTTAAATTCTTTCTTGATTTTTTTTTATAAATTCTTGCTGTGTAAATTTTCTCTCTCTCTCTCTCTATTTATTTGCATTTTTTGCTGCCCCTTCTTTCCTTCTAAATTCTCACTTTTTCTTTCTAAATTATTTCTTGCTAAATTCTAGTCAATCCATCCATCAATCCAAAATTCATTACTTCAGTCTTGCATTCTCTCGTCTCCTCATGTTTCTGCCTGAAGAGGCGATAGCAGGAAAAGTGATGTGATTAATAAGTGCAGAGCTCATTCACATTACATACAAACGCACACACACACACACACACACACATACACACACACGCAGAGCTATAATGCACACAGCAACAAACACATATATGAATACAAACAAGATCTTTACAAATGCACAAGATAACACACAACCCAGTGAAGAATGATCTCATAAGTATGCTCACACACTTCTCTCACCCTTATATCGATCGATCCTCCCCAAACACACACACACACAAAGGAAAGGTTCTGCTACATTTGCCAAGCTGCCCCCTTTATGAATCATTAAGTTTAACAACAAACAGCCTGCAAACTCAGGACAACAGGCTGATGGAGAGAATGTGTGAGATGGAATAAGCGGAAAGAAACTAAAAAGATGGGAAACTAACATTTGAGCAAGATTATGTTTTCAGTCAGACAAGCTTGTGCATGTTCAGTGCCAGCTGAGCTGAGAATAACCTGATGTGACAGTTTGATTTTTAAAGTGCCAATGAAATCAAAATGTACTTTTAGTATGAATATGTTAGCCAAAGTTATCTTTAATTTAGTGTGTGCCCAAACAATGCCAAAATTTGTTTTAGAAGATATAAGAATTCAAAACTTACATCGTCTCTCACTTCCGGCAATATAAATCAACGATGTCACCCTGCACTTCAGCATCTCATCAAACTTTGTCCAATCAAATGCTCTCTAGAATCTGAAATGTCCCACCCCACTACACTATAAATAAATGCTAAAACTGCGGCTGAAATAGATCACTTGTTCACAGAATTACTATTTTCTGTATGCTGAAAGGCACATAGTGCACTATATGGGGAATAAGGAACTATCATTATTATTATTATATTATTACATATATAATCACTACTGGCTATTCTAGATATGTCCCACCCCGTCTTCCTGTTACAGTTGAAATTACATCACCACATGACATAGCATAACTCTGCGTGTTTCAAGACACTTCAATGGACCTTTAAGACAGAAATTTAGATGGTTAGAAATGGAGAAAGAATTGCTATTCCACCCAAAACCTGTGCTCTGTCCCTACTGATGTTTAATTCAACACACACTCACTCACCAAATCCTCAACATCTCTCCCAACTCAAACCATCTGGTAAACACACACAGGCACACGTGCACACACACACAAAAAGAAGTCAGTCTCTGCTGGAGGTCAAAGGGGTAAAAAGCTTGTTTGCCATTCCTGCTCTTGCTCCTTGTTCTCAATCCATCAGCCCTTTCAGATTCTCGCTACGATCACGCGCTGCCACATTAGCCATGATAGAGTGACTCTCTGAATGAGTGCAGGAACACAATTCTGTTGTGTTCTTCATGTATGTCCTTGTGTGTGTGTATAAAATCTCACTATTAGCCATATCTCTGGCACCTTTCAGCACAGATCTGAAGCTGCCCATGTCTTTTCCTCCATCCAGCTGCCTGGGTCTCACACCGATGCGCTTAATTTAGAAACTGTAGCGCCTACAATCACACACATAAAAACGCAGTTAGACTGTGACCAAACCAGATGAAAGGTAATAAAGCGACCACCTATAAAAGCTATGTCTTCCATGTAAAACTGAGTTTCAAGATTAGCTTGAGTTGGTAAATCGATATATTTTTATAGGTGCAGAACCATGCTAGAAAGCCCACTGTGAAGATTCAATGATGAATCTTTGTGCTCTTCAAGCTACATTAACAAACGCTTTCAATCCAAAAAGACTTACAGAGCTTTGAAGATATATATTTCACCAGATGCAGAAGAATCACAGGCGCTTCTTTTCTTGGGTCAGGTTACCGAATGCAGAAAAATAATAGTTCTAGGCACTTATAACAAAAAAAGTAGGGTAACTGCTGTTTAAACTTAAGAACAAATAATGAAAATCCAATCCAAAAACTAATTTAGGGTTGACGTACCCTCTGCCGTGCCTGTCCCAGCTCCTGATTAACCTTAGCTATGAAGTCAAAACACAAATACCTAAACTTGACCTCTACATTCTCAGATGTTCCTGGCTTGTGCATCGCTTTATTTTTAACTCTTTCTTTGCATTCCTTCTCTCTTTCCACCTTCTATTCCTTAACCTTTATTCTGTCCTGACCATGTGACAGCCAAACACTACTTAGATTTTTGCTCTCACAGTTTCTGAAGCTCGTCTCTCTATTTGTCTGCCTTCTGACTGACAATTTTAATAAAAAATGATGCACACACACTTACTTTGCTGATTGGGCATGAGTGTGTTAGTTTAGTTTAATGAGGCAAATTGCAATTGCATGATTAGTACACAATGAAACATTAACCCAAGCACTACTCTTGCATTAAAAAGAAAATTTATGCAACTTAATGAATAATAAATGAAACTAATAAATTAAACCAGGAGCTCTTTGCATCTCCAACACACACACACACACACTACATGCCACCAGCAGAGCTGCGAGATTAGAAGCACTGTTTTCACTCAACCACACAAACAAATGCAGACACTCGAGAGTCTGTACATGTGCCAGAGAGACCAGGAGGAAAGTTCAGACTTGACCTTCGCTGTCTGGAGAAGTGCTTTTTTTTTTTTTTTTTTTATTGCATTATAAAATTGCAGTTTATACCTGGATAGTAAGTAACTGCATTTTGATCATCTTTGTGCGAACGTGTATATATATGTGTGTTTGTGTGTGTTTTGACTGTTTACACTTGCATTTAGTGCAGTCTAAATCAAATTACCTGAAACGGATGTTAATACCAGAGTCTGTGAAGCCTTCAGTAAGGTGTGACTATTCAGAAGTCTCTGATTTCCTGGGGGGAAGCTGTTAAGTATGTGTGGGTGTGTGTGTCACAGAGACAGAGAAGGCTTTCTCTTCAAACTCCAAAATCTAAACTAAGCACACCACACCCTTAAACTTCACTAAACTATCAGAAAACTTGACCTGAACGCTGGGCTCCACATTCCTCTTTGTGTGTGTGCACGCGTGTGTGCAAGAGATATTAATCACAGCCTTCACACAGTGTTCCACATGTATCTTTGTGTCTGTATGCTCTATAACTAACAAGCTCCAAACGGCACTGCAATTACTAAAGCAGAACCAGAAATTGTGGTCATTAACTCTTTGTGTGTGAAAAGGAGAGGGGCGTTTTTGCTTATGCACAAGTTTGCCTTGTTTCATTAAGTAGTAACATGATGAAATTCATAAAAATAAAAAGTTATTTATATATATATATTTATATCAAAGTGTCATATGAATATATATTATACTTGCTTTACAGTTCATAAGTTTGGGATCAATGTT
Source organism: Carassius auratus (assembly GCF_003368295.1). Classification (NCBI taxonomy): domain Eukaryota; kingdom Metazoa; phylum Chordata; class Actinopteri; order Cypriniformes; family Cyprinidae; genus Carassius; species Carassius auratus. The sequence goes on from NC_039256.1 coordinate 13,196,677, forward strand.
TTTTTTTTTTTTATCACCAAGGCTCTATTTATTTGATCAAAAGATGGTTAGTAAACGTAAAAACTTATAAAAACTATTATTAAAATAGAAAACAGTTGTTTTCAATTTTAATATGTAATTTATTCCTTTAATGGCAAAGTTATTGTTCATATTTAATCAGTAGGTTTATAGAAAGTAATTCTGGGTAATTATCAGCAAAGCTTTCAGCTGCTTTTACTCGTCTTCAGTGTCACATGATCCTTCAGGGAACATTCTAAAATGCTGATCTGCTGCTCAAAATAAAACAAAACAAAACACAAAAACCTCTTATCAATGCGGAAAAAGTTGTGCTGTTGTACTTAGTATTTTTTTTGACTAATACATTAAAGATTATTTTATGAATAGAAAGTTTAAAAGAAAAAACAACAACATTTGAAATACTAATATTTTTCAACAAATGTCTTTACTGTCACTTTTGTTCAATGACAGCTCTTGGACAGACAGAGAAAGAATGCAAGAGTGTGTGTGTGTGTGTGTTTCAGACAAGACTGATGTTCACACTTTAACTGCAAAGACTGATATAAAGCAAAGCTATTTAATTCGAGTAAACAGCCTCCACAGAGATCAGTGTGTTTTATGTGGACCACGTTCTCATGACAGTGTATCTGTGTGGTCACATCCTTCACGAAAGCATGATAATATACAGCACACATTCCTGAAATAAAAGTACGTCCTTCAGTGCCTTTCTCTTTCCTTACAGCTATCACTTTTTCATCTTCACATCACCATCTCTCCTGATTCTTTCATTCACCTCTGGATTTCTTCCGGCTGCTCAGATGCGCGGAGATCTTTGTCATTCAAGTCAGTGGTGTAATATCTGCAAACTCTCCTCAGACTTCCTCCAGCGGCTTTGCCTCTGAAATCTCATTTTTCACCCTCGAAACCAGAGAACCACATTTCTACCTCAAACTATTTGGACAGTGGCCATCATCTCAACACCACATGATGAATTCACTTTTGTATACAATTTAAAAAAAACAAAAAAAAAAACATTTGTCATTGGATTAAAAATGTTAATAAATGTAAAATATCTGTTTGTTTTTAAACCAAGATATACGAATATACGGTCTATATCTATATTCACTACATTTTAAAAGGTTTTTTAACATTTTTATTCAGCAAGTATTAATGCAGCAATAAAACTGATGAAAAATGCAAAGGCATTTATAAAGATACAAAAGATTTCTATTGAAATAAATGCTGTTCTTCTGAACTTCTACTCCTCAAAGAACAATTCTAACAAATTAGAACGATTTCTGAAGGATCATGCTGAAAATTCAGCTTTGCCATCACAGGAATACATCTTTTATATATATATAAAAACAGACAAATTATTTTAATAAGAATATTTCACAGCAGTAAAATATTTTGATTAAATGTTAGTAAGCATGAGAGACCTAGGTAGCATTTGTGAGTTTGCTTTTCATTGTTCATGTTTAGATAATGTGTTATACATTTAGGGAAAAAAAATATTTTTGCACCCATTAATCCATCCTTTTTTTAAATTATACACACACACAAAGGAAAATTTAAATAAAACTAAAATTGTCAGGATGGTATCTGTAATTGTCCGTTGGTGATGTGGAACATGTGAAATGACTGGATAAGACCACCCCCCCCCACCCCCCATGATGGGGGAAGTGATAAGTTTAAGAGGAAATTGAATGGGTGTCTGGGACTGGGTGTAATTCCTGCACGATCCACTTATAGCGTGAAATTAAGGAGAGTGGTAACATTCCCCTGAGAGAAATGAGGGAATGAAGAATGGTACTGAGAGAGAGAGAGAGAGAGAGAGAGAGAGAGAGAGAGAGAGAGAGAGAGAGAGAGAGAAGAGGATACTGTATTAGATCCATCTTTTTTTATCTCAGGATGAGGGAGGATGGTCTCTCTTTTTCGGTCTCTGTGGAATGAGACTGGTCTTATGACTATATACCAAGATGTTTGCACACATGCACAGCATTTGCCTTATTAACAGATGCTCTCATCTAATTTGCCACCAACACGCATCTGAAGGGTTTATGTATGGAGAGAGAGAGATGATGAAGTGAGGAAAAAAAAGAGTGATGTGAGTGGTGATTTTGAGTCCAGCCAAGCGCCCAGATCCCAATTACAGTCTGAAACTCTCAGTGAGGCTGGAGGCGAGTGCTAGCGATGACCTTTTCAACTTCTGTGCTTTCACATCACAACTTTTAATTGATGATCTACTAGCTGCTCACCAGATGTAAACGAATAATCTGAAAAGTTGAAAACCAGGGGGGAAACCGGGAAATGAAGTTAGAAGTGACAATGTAAGTAGGGATAATGTATAGGTGTACAGCCTACTAATTTATTTTTTATTTGACAACGATTGATAAAGAATTGACAAAGCAGATTTGACTTGACTTATTTTCTGTACCTACTGTAAAATCACAGTTGCTAGAATTAGTTGCAATGACGTAAAATCAAGTTCCACTGCAAGAAATAAAACATCAGAAAAATGTAAGAAATGTATATATTTTTTAAATAAATGCTGTTCTTTTGAACTTTCTATTCATTAAAGTAGGAGGTAGGTGTTTAAAAATCAGAGAAGCACAAAACAGCTTCTTTAAGGTACAGCCATAATTCCTTAGAAAATAAAACATAATTAACTGCCACCATGGTGACCCCGGAGCCGCTGCGAAGTAAAGGAGGTAAACAACTACCCAGGCAATTTGACTTCCAAATGATAAAACAAATGACGCATTTTATAGGACATAGCAGCTGGTGCATCAACCAGCCGCAGCACAAACATGTCTAAATGGCATAGAGCTGGTTATAGCAGCGCTATTAGATCCACAGATGACAAAGGAGAGGTGTGATGGGCCATGGATGCAGAGACACATGCAGGGTGTGTGTTTAAAACAGAGCCGTGTGGATGAAAGTGAGCAGGCAGAAGCCCAACTGTGCTGAAATCACCTCTTCTCTTCTCTCACACAAACATTCACTCATCAAATCTCACTTCAACACACACACACACACGGCCTCTCACATGATTGTTTCAGCTGTTAGTGTGGTGGGAGCAGTGATGACAGCAGCACATGAGACACAAACTAGACTCAAGCTGCTTTACACTGGTTACACAAGCCAGAAGAAGTGTTCACTATTATGTTATTAGACGATCTTGAAATGTACGCAAAAATAAAGAGTTTGGGGTTAACCGGAGAATAACTGCGAGGCTGACTCTCCTCCACATCCTTGTATTTGTCCTTGAGGTCCATGAGCCGATGGTAGGCTCTGATAACCTCACTGAACTCGCCCAATCTACACACACAGAGCAATGAAATTCTCCCAGATCTGCCATCGCTCATAATTACACTTGAGCGCTTCCTGAAGGGTGTGGAATGCCTTCTCCCTACCACACACAAAACAGGAAGACCAGTGTGTTTTGGCAGAACTATTGTTAACAGAAGTTGCTTGCTTGCATGTGGATGTACTGTTCTATTAAACCATGTATGGCTAATCAACAAGTAGTTTTATGCTCTCCCTTCCAAAAACTGGTTTAGGCAAAGTTGTAGTTAGCATGCGGCAATGAATTAAAAAGAGAGCATTTTAGGTAGAAAGGTTGATCTAAAAAGTACAGGTAGTCGACATGATTACTGTAAACTACTCATTGGTTGATTCCAGAGTCTGAAGTTAGCATGTTGATAAAGATAGCAGTGCAATACTCTAAACAAAGAGATATTCACTTTGAAAAACAAAACAAAAACAACTTTATAATAACTCTAAATCCAAAAGTAAAAGCATGAAAAAGGAAATAACTAAAGAATGAAAGAAAAAAAGAAATAGTCAAATAGCTAAAAAGAGTCAAAAGAGAGAGCAAAAGAACTGGAGAGATTAAAAGAAACAACTTGCAAAAGAATCAGAGCAAAAGTGAGAGAATGACTGAAAAGGCGCTAACGGGAATGAAAGACAAAAGAAATGAAAGAAAGAAGGAAAGAAAAACAGTGAAAAAATGCAGCGAAAATGGTGATGAAGCGAAATATCGAATGTCAAAGAAAAACGAAAGAGAGAGAAACTGGCGAAAGAAAGTGAAACAGCAATAAAGAACTACTCAAAGAAAGATAAAAAAGGATGAAAGCAAGTGTAAAGATTAAAAGTAGAGTCAAAGAAATAAAGCATGAAAGAAAGAATACGTTTTGAATTGGAATTGGAATACGTTTAAAAAAATAAAAAATAACATTTCAGTCCTTCTACTTCAAAATTTCATGTTTAATTTGATGTTACTTCATTGTAATTGTGAAATTTACATGCAACTTCTCAAAGAAAATAGTTTCTACAGCAATCGTTTTTAAGAGTACTGGATCATTAGCTTAGTAAGATGCTCCGAGTTGAGTCTCCAGTGCACCTCGTGAGAAACGCTGTGTGTGGCACACAGATCGCTAAGAGCATTCCAAATCAATCACTTACAGTAGGAGCCTTCAGTTAGCACACAGATCACAAGGTTATGGAACAGAGCTGATATTTCTGTAAGCGCCATCAACAAAAGCCTATGCCACAGGGCTCAACATGGGTTTCATTGTAACATCTAAAGCCTAGTTTCCTTTGAACACATGCAGGTGTGTGCACAATCTCTCACATACACACACACACACACACATACAGACACTTCCTCTGTTCTGGATGGTCCCTGGGAGCGTTAATCAGGTTTTAATAGAAGATTGCAAAGACTCATCTCAGGGATGAGTGCACAGGGCTAACTGGACGAGGGGCAAAGGAGAGGAGAGAAATCATTCCCAGAATCCTCAGGTACATGCCGTTACAGTGGTGTTCCACAAAACATCTCCGTTCCTCGCAGGAAATCAGCAAAAACCTCCAATCATGTCAAGCAACAAGTGTCCTAACTGGCATTTAGCTTCCAAATCTGGTTAATATTGGCCGGTTGGTGGTGGTGGTGAAGTGCTGGCTCCTGGGGTAGACACTGCAAGAACCCCGAGGAGATTTATCTTTGCAATTGCAGCTGCCAAAGTCATTCCTACAGTAATTGAAAAGCAAGGAGGCCTCTGAGCATCCCCTGTGGATGCAGGATGAAGGAAACAGAAAAGCAGCATAAATCAGGTCAACTGGAACCTGAATAGGGGCTTATCTACTGTTTTTACTTGCGTGAAAGATAAGTGCAGTGTTTTTGAAAGAAGCTTCTTTAAGCTCACTATTTATTTGGTCAAAATTGAAGTAAAAGCAGTAAAACTGTGAAATATTACAACTGTAATATTGTGATTTGATTTATCTATATATCTATCTATCTATATATATCTATATATCTATCTATCTATATATATCTATATATCTATCTATCTATATATATATATATATATATATATATATATATATATATATATATATATATATCTATCTATCTATCTATCTATATATATATCTATCTATCTATCTATCTATCTATATATATATATATCTATCTATCTATCTATCTATATATATATATCTATATATCTATCTATCTATCTATCTCTATATATATATATATATATATATATATATATATATATATTAGGGGTGTAACGGTTCACAAAATTCACGGTTCGGTTCGATACGATACACTGATGTCACGGTTCGGTTCGGTTCGATACGTTTTAGATACAGCAAAATGTAAAAACATCTCAACTTTTCAGAATGCCGCAAGCGCACCGCGGGTCATGTGACAAGAACCAACCAATCAGCTTCATCCTTTCCCGTAACAACGTTGAGAGCTCAGCCAAGATGAAGGAACAGCTGATCATAGTTGTATATGGATTGCAATTTTGAAATAAATTCAGTAGCAGAGCTACTGCAAGCGAATTTTAGAGCTGCAAATCCATTTATCCTTCGCTGAAATTTCCGCGTCTCATGGAGAGAGCACGTCATTGTTGCTTAGCAAAGACAGACGCCTCATGAGCGCTTCTGCCCGAGCGCTTTGGAAAGGAGGAGAAAGACGCGCTTAGCGTTTTCCATGCGTTTTTAGGCACGATATGTGAACGGCCCCTAAGGCGCTCGCTCACTCAGCACGCGCTGAAGGCTCGTTGCAAAATGTCTAATGCATTTAACAGACCAGAAATATAAGATCCTAAAATAACCAACAGGTCTGGTGTTTGGGTTGGATTCCCTGTAAGCTATAGTGTCTAAATGCTGCAGGGATAGTTTGCTGCGTGCATGTTTCTCCTTTTTTTCGTCTTTTCCCAGATAGTACTGACGCATATATCCCAGATATTCCCGCTGGTGTTTTTTTTTTTTTTTTTTTTTTTGTAATCCCGCTGGTGTACCCTGTCATGTTGCAGATGCGACATACCGTTGTTTTTTTATCCACCACTCTCTTGCCATCACCATTATAGCTTAAAGGGAATCCAAAGTGCACCCAAACACCAGACCTGTTGGTTATTGGAGGATCTTCTCATTTCTAGTCTGTTAAACGCATTGGCTATTTTGCAACGAGCCTTCAGCGCGTACTGAGTGAGCGAGCGCCTGCTGAGTAGCCTAACATAAACATATAAGATGGTGTTTTTTTCTTCTTCGGGAGTGTCAGGGGCGTTGCCTGTTACGTTGTTTGGGTTATTGGGCTACCTTGTTGAACGCATATCATTATATTTCTTTCTCTCTCTCTTTTTTTTTTTTTTTCAAATATAATTAATTACTCCAACGAACCGTTCGGTATACATAATGCGTACCGCGTACCGAACCGAAAGCGTCGTACCGAACGGTTCAATACGAATACGCGTATCGTTACACCCCTAATATATATATATATAAATCATGATTTCTTTATTGTATATGGCCAGCAAAAGACAATATGCTGAGTCAAACTTCAACAGACAAAATTGAAAAATAGTTTTACTAGTGCTTGGATTTTTGGCAGGCTCTTAAAATTATAAAATGGACATTTCTCCTCGTCTGCTGCCTTTGCAACCATAGCTCATTTAAAATACTGAAGGAACGCTTAACTGACTGCTTATTACTATCTCTACTCCAAATACCACTGTTGAACAAAAAATAATTTTTGGGATTAAAACACCAGCAAAACAAAGCTTCGCTGATGTAGCCTTTATTCTTAGCTCGTACACTCATACTCACTTCATTCTCAGTTTGATGTAGGCCGTGGAGAGGTTGTTCCATGCTTCTGAATTCTGAATGGAGAAGAGTAACGATCAGAGTCAGGTCCACGGGTGAAAGTCATTTGTCAAAATAAATCATTATAAATAAATGGAGTATTAAGCCTGCCGCCTGACTACATTTGAATTTTAAGTACAACATTAAGAGTATAAGAGGCTCCTGTACAACATAATGGGGTTCTTGGTCTGTGCAGTTTTATAAAAGCGAATAGAAGCCTGTAAGAACAAAAACAGGGAGGCATTCGCAGACACAATCATTTGATTACGATAAGCCATAAATCATGACAGCACGAGTACTGAACAACTAAGCACAAGACCTTTCTTTATGCTCATATGACACTGATCTCCTTACAAGGACCGTGTGACTTGCATCTGGTTCCAGTCCAAAGCATCTCTGAAGAGCTTTGGCAGCCCCTTCGTAGCTTTCCAGTGCAAAATACGCACAGCCCAGAGAGAACCACACACCCAACTGTGGAGATAAAAGACAAAGAAGAGAACCTGAGAATGATTGAGTATTACTGATGAGGGCAAAAAAAAAAAAAAAAAAAAACTGATGAGACTTCAAGTGCTTTACTCGTCTTTTAAAGGTGTTATACGGCCCTAAAAATTAATGATGTCTTTTGAACCCATGAACCTCAAGGAATGTGTCTCTTTCATGTGTTTTAAATCAGTATCTCTTCACGGGTGCTCATCTTTGCATCTCTCTAGCCCTCGTTCTTCCTTACTTCCTGTTCTAGGCCTAAAGGCAGTATTAGCTCGGCCAGGCCCTGCGGCAGCACTGCGAGGCGGTGTTAAAGATCACGCTAGGGTCATCAATGAGTCCCTCAGGAAAATTACCCTTGTCTTCTTGCTGCCTGTGCTTCTCCATTATAGATGAAGGGAGGAATGAAAAATGATTGGGGCTGGGGGGAGCTCTGCACTTTTTTTGGTTCTGTGGTGAATGAACCTGATGCCACTCATCCACATACTGCTGTCTCACTGTTTTCTACAGTACTTCAGTGTTTCTTATGTTCTCTGTCAGCACTCTGCCAATCTTCTCTATAAAGTGCGTCCATCCTTTTGATATTCTAGAGCTTGTGTATGTGTGGTAAACATGAAAACGTAACAAACAAACACTTGTGTTTGTAGAGACTAAGGCTTCGTTCACACTGAACACATTTTTGCATACCACTGTATTGCTTCTCTATTATTTTCTACATAAAAATGATTGATATTTTAGACTGTTTTGCATGTCCCGCTCCCATTACACTGTTTACAACTACTATCTAGTTTCTATTTAAAAGTATGCTGCGCTGCACAGCAGCTCCAGCAACTTTATTGCCCATGTTCATATAAAATACAATTACATTTACATGTGGATTTCATAGCCATTTAATGTATTAAATAATGGTTGACCATTAGTGTAGAAGTTCAATAATAAAAAAAAAAACAATCAAATTACTATTTTCATTTAATTTTCATTTCATTTTATTTTATTGCTCCATGGTAAAACACAAAACATTTCATTTTAATTTTTAGATAATTTCCATGTGCAAAAGGGAGCAGAAAGAAGATCAAATCTTATAATATCTGTCCCTATTCCAAAAGCAAAATAATGAAATAATGACTATGAAAGTTAAAACATGAATTTTTGTTGATACATTTGTTAAAACTCAAACTACAGCCATTTTACTACCCGTCTATTTGAAATAAAATGCTAGCCAATTATTTACAAATACCACGTGAACGGATCGTTGCATCAAAAGCAGGCTATGACTGTAATTAGGCATTTAATTCACACTAGATGTAAACTGGATGTATGATGCTTTTAAAATTTGAGATTTTTAAAAATTATTATTCATGTTGTAACAGTAATGCCATCATTTGGCTCTTAAGTCAAAGGAAACACTGGCCAGTACAGAAAATAGTTTGTAGAATACCCTGCACACACCTGAATTATTTCAGTAAAAAATTGGTATGGGTGGTTAATGTCTATCAACATTTACAGGATGCTTGGGTAAGGACTATCAGCACAAGTGCATGTCATACCTGCATGGAATTGATTGGCAGCGAGCGTTCGAAACATTCCACGCACTGCTGGAATTCTTTATGGCACAGATGATGGAGCTTTGGACCTTTGGGAGCGTGCACTGCGGTGTTTGGAAAGCTCCCACGCTCGGTCATAATACTTTGGATCCTTCAGCACATCACCTAACAGACAGTAAAGCGATGGCGTCTCAAAATCTCCTCCGCCTGAGAGAAAGAAAAAAAAAAAGTGCCACCAGATTTAAACCAGCTTGGACAGTTTTAATCCTCATACTGGAGAATATGCACATTGCCTTAAGTATGCGGAGACCTCTTTTTAAATATTGGGTTTGTCTAGGCCCCTTAATTCCAGTTTATATAAATACATTCTAGGCAATTATGTGCTGAAACCTTTTTTGGGAGGGTCTTTTTAAAATCCAGAATGACATTTAAAAGAAATGTACTCAATCCTTGTTTGAAAGAACTGGACTGTCCTGCACAAAACTGGACCTAACCCTACTGAACACCTTTTGGATGAATTGGATCATTCAGATAATTTTGTGTCCAAATAGGAGTAATTTTCCTAAAATCTACTGTCAAATCTTTACTGAATAATGAAAGCGGTTACAGAGTACAAACTCTTGATTAATGCCAATGGTTTTGAAATGGGGTGTGGTGTGTGGATGTCCACATATTTTTGGCCATATAGTGCGTAGTAGGGATTAAACTAATGACACAAGTATGCTGTTACACTATTTTAATATTATCAAAAACCACACTACTAAAACAATTACTTGTAGAAATAGCAAGGGTCCAAAATTAAAAACAAAAAAAGATGAATAATAATAACCAAATTAAATAAATACATACATACATGCACGAGTAGATTTTCTACTAGGTTAGTTTTTTTTTTTTTTTTTTTTTTAATTCTGCAATATTTAAATTTTATCTATCAATCTCTATATCTCTCTCTCTCTATATATATATCTATATTATATATCTATATATATATATATATATATATATATATATATATATATATATATATATATATATATATATATATATATATATTATATATATATATATATATATATATATTATCTCTCTCTCTCTCATATATATATATATATATATATATATATATATAGAGAGAGAGAGAGAGAGAGAGAGAGAGAGAGAGAGAGAGAGTGTAGTGACATCAAAATTAAAGTAGACAAAGGACACAAAGATCCCAAATAAAATTGTTGGTACAGAAAGAAAGGAGAGGGGTTGAAAACAGGACCAAATCAGACTAAAACCTGCATCTCCAACATGAGAAACAAGGACCAACACATCTTCAGTATGTGTGGACACAAACCCTTAGGGACAAGAGAACTTAAGATGGTAGGACACACCAGTACAACACTACAGCCACTTTGTCTAACTCAAGCTGGCGAAATTCTATTGCCATCAACACATACCCTTAAGATCACCGTTAAAGTGGCTTCAATCTGAAATACACGGGACGCTGGGCTATATTACGGTGCAGCTCTCATTGCCTCCTGCTCTTCCGGCCCTGCTGCTACTCATGGGGATGGATGGATAAAGGGCTTTTTGCAAACACTCAGAACTGAAGCCGTAGTGGGAGAAGGGGTGGGCGGCAATAAAATTCACAGTGCTTGCCCAGCACTTCTATTTGGGTGCCTATTTATTTTTGTGGGTACACATAATTAGAGAAGTGGGAACAATATATCTTCACACTCAACACATTAGTTAAAAAAAGAAAGCTCAAAACCTGAAGGCCCAGACAGAGGATGCATAAGCTATTTACTTATGTAAAAAACAAAAAAAAACAAAGGTCATTTTTCTGTTCTATAAGAAAACCACCGATAAGAGAAGTAATATAAGAGAGAAAGAGAACCCCATGGTTTGACAGCACCTGAATGCTCCTTTGTTCCTCGTGGCTGTTAGAAACTGCACATTTCACATTGCCTACAAACGACAAGGTGTCATTGGAGCCGACAAATGTTTGTGTAGCCCATTCAGACACAGTCAAGCTGCCGTTTCCTCTGATGGATCTCATGACTGCCAGCAACACAAATGGATGCTAATGGGGGGCCAGGTTATCAGTTTCACTGCTAATAACCGGTTGGAAATTTTAGAAAGGAAACTACCAGAAAGTATGTTTACTATGGTCAATTCTCCGGACTTAACAGCATAAAACCCATAAAGCTTTAGTTTAAGCAACAAACCTTCAGTTCTAATGTAAAGTGCAACTGTTTTCTTAACTTAGAATGGAAAAAACTTATGCACTTTCTACAAACAGGGAAAACATAAGACTTGGGGAAAACTTTATCAACAAAAGGTCATGAAAACTCTTCACCTCAAGAAAATAATATAAATATGATATAATATATATAGCTGCTTTATCTTCGGTTTATTTGAGACCTGGATTTTTTTGCAGTCCCATTATCAATTAAATAGACAATTTATAAAATAATGAAAACTGGAAATTAGTTCAAACCTTTTTTTTTATAAATAAATTTCACATTAGATGAAATCGCTGCAAAATAACAGGATTTACCGTAGGTCTTAAAAAAAGTTAATAAAAAGAAAATAATAGTGTAATTTAAAATAAAAGTAGTGGTACACCAAAGTATTCTTGGAAAGAGCTTTCACATGGTAAATTCCAACAGTGGGACATGGGACAACACATTTAACTCAAATCAAATAAACATCAGTAAACGTCCCACATGCCCTGAAGATGACCACTCATTAAATGAACAGAGTCTCATGAATTAATCCATCAGCAAAACATTTCCAGCTCCAGTCTTTATGATGTGTATGCACCATTTTCTCACCTCAATTTCTCTCTTCTTCACATATTTTACTGATTTTCTCATTTTTTTCATATGAAGCATCACTCCCTTTCGCCTGTGTCTGTATTCTGTTTTTTACTTTCTTTTCCACACATACCTGCAGTTTATGGCTTTAAGCTTTAATAAGAGTGCAGGGAGAAGTAGATAAAGGGAAACGGAGAGAGTCAGTATATTACAGCTCAGATTGGGGGTGATTGGCTGCTTTTATTGACCTCAGATGTACCCTATAATCTGATTGGCACACAAAGAGGATGGTAACTTAATAAAGTTGTGAAAGGGCTCCCAGAAATCTGCTCTAAAACACACAGCGAGAGAGATGTGTTGTTAGAGCATGCTGACAGGAGCTCATATAGAAAGGATAGAAGACAAGACAGAGGACAAAGGGACAGGATCAAGAGGTAAAACATGATGTGCCATGAATTTGGGGAAGTACTATTCATATAAACTGATAATTAACTAGTTTGACGTTTTCTTTAACAAAATATGTGCGCAGTGTACCTTGCGATGCGGTCATATCCTCTCCAGGCAGACAACCGCATCCTCCCAGAGTTCCAGTTGTTCGTAGATCAGCAGCGCAGAACTTGTCAGGCCCAAATCAGTCAACACACTCGCCAACTGCCCCTAAACACACACACAGCGTGCCAAGATCAGTTAACCTGCTTCTAAATACACACAGCATGTGGGAGGCACTCAAAACTATATATTTAGAATGTGTACAGAGCCAAAAATATAAAAAATAAACAGATTGCGTTCAGTTTATTTTGGTTTATTGTACTTTACAGTTGTCTGCAGGGCCGTCATAAAGCCATTTTATTTGAGGGCACAACAGAAGCAGTTAGCCCTTCCTGAAAGCACTAGGAATTTTTTGACATATTACCATTACGTTATTTATTATTTTGATTATTAGTATTATTCATTATTACCATTTTATCTTTTTTTTTTTTTTTTTACAAATTTATAGCAATTTGTTTTTGTTTTGACATTTTGTTTCAAAGAAAAAAAGTGACATGTTTGGAGTGTCATTAAGGGTGGTTACATGATAATTTTCATAAAAAAAAAAAAGATATAATAGGACAATATTTAAAATAAACATTGAAAAATAAAATGGATTGAATTTTTTTATTTTAATAATAAAAAACAAATAACCAAAATAAAAGATCCTTCTAGAAGTTACCTACAGTTCTATACACCTTACCAAGAATATACGCTGCCTCCCCACTCCCCCCTCTCATTTTCTAGGTCTCTCCCTCTAAACCCTTTTCTGAAAGGATACATTCCGCGGACAGCCATCCATCTCCACAATGTCATGCTTCACAGGCAGAGCTATATATACATCTGTGCTAATGACCGTCGTCTGTCTCTGATAAATGCTACTGGTTAAACGTGTGTTTACACTCTTTCAACTCTTTCTGTCATTCACAGATCATTTAAGAACAGACAGATGAAGTGCCAAAAATGATGAAGAGTCGTAGGCTGTGTCCACTGTAAGTCCATGTATTTCTGTTAATAAACACACTGAGATGTGCTTCTACCCCCACTGGAGATCATCTACTGAAGTTTATGATGCTGATGTATAAAACGGCTGTATTTGTTAAGGGAATATACACACTGAACCAACATCACCCTCGACCTCGAAAATCAGCAAGACGTCAAAGACACATAGCTGAAAGTGGTTCAGCGGCAAGAAATGCTCAATTCCTGGTCAATTTCTCCTTCACCTTTCGGTCCTATGACAAACCTCCCCCCACCTCCTCACCCGCCTTCAGTGGCATATCACGTCCCACAGGCATTATGGGTACCTATAAATCTAGATATACACACACCAGTGAGGCTGCCAGTAATCATGTGACCTATCAGCCAGGAGACAAAACGTGATGCTACTAACTAATACGGAGAAAGAGAGCGAAACACACATACAGAGAGAGAGAGAGAGAGAGAGAGAGAGAGAGAGAATAAACCCTTTCAGTCTTATTTTCTTTTATTCATCTTAATGTCACATTTTAATATATCATTTAAAAAATATATAATTATAAGAACAGAACAGCACACACACACACATATATAGTTACACATATTTTGATATTAATTTTACTTTCTATTTAATAAGGTTCATTTACATTTTACTTTGAACTACTGTTCTTTTATTTTATCCACACTGCTATTTTAATTTACATCGTACAATTTCTCATTTTAAGACAACAAATGTTTTAGCATTACAAATGCACAGCTTTTGTCTTGACCATAAAACACCAAATTTGAAAAGCTGACACACGGAGAGAGAATAAAAGTAAAAGCGAGCGAGAAAGAAAGAAAGGCTCCGGGGGGGCGTTGGGAGCCCATTTGCAACTTTTCTATCTTTTAATTTCCTCATTCATTTCATCTCCAACAAAACTGCCACAGTGAACGCTTCTCTGATTCATACACATGCCAAAATGATTCAGTCTGAAAAGCACATTTCTAAAACCTGTTCCCAGAAAAACAAACAAAAAACCCTTTATGCCCTCCAATGCTCCGCTGTCTCTTTACCCGACAGAAACGCAGACAAACACACACACAATTTTCTCTGGTTGCATGCTGCTCTCGTCTCTCTCTCTCTCTCAGTATTGCAGCATTCTATTCCCCTGCCAGCAATAGAAGTGACTTCAATTCCAACTTTATTGCTGTTCACTGTTATTACACAGAGCGCGAGCAATGTCATCCACAGGGCTGATCACATCAGCCTTCCCTTCTTTTCATCTATCTATCCATCCTTCCACCTACTCTCTTTTTCCATTCAGTTATTTCATTCCTTTTCTGTCAAAAAAATCTTCATCCATGCTGGCCAGTTAGAATTTGCCGTTCTCCTCCATTCATATTTTTTCCTTTTATATATATATATATATATATATATATATATATATATATATATATATATATATATATATATATACAGTATTGTTCAAAATAATAGCAGTACAATGTGACTAACCAGAATAATCAAGGTTTTTCGTATATTTTTTTATTGCTACGTGGCAAACAAGTTACCAGTAGGTTCAGTAGATTGTCAGAAAACAAACAAGACCCAGCATTCATGATATGCACGCTCTGCAAAATAGGCTGTGCAATTGGGCAATTAGTTGAATTAGTTGAAAGGGGTGTGTTCAAAAAAATAGCAGTGTGGCATTCAATCACTGAGGTCATCAATTTTGTGAAGAAACAGGTGTGAATCAGGTGGCCCCTATTTAAGGATGAAGCCAACACTTGTTGAACATGCATTTGAAAGCTGAGGAAAATGGGTCGTTCAAGACATTGTTCAGAAGAACAGCGTACTTTGATTAAAAAGTTGATTAGAGAGGGGAAAACCTATAAAGAGGTGCAAAAAATGATAGGCTGTTCAGCTAAAATGATCTCCAATGCCTTAAAATGGAGAGCAAAACCAGAGAGACGTGGAAGAAAACGGAAGACAACCATCAAAATGGATAGAAGAATAACCAGAATGGCAAAGGCTCAGCCAATGATCACCTCCAGGATGATCAAAGACAGTCTGGAGTTACCTGTAAGTACTGTGACAGTTAGAAGACGTCTGTGTGAAGCTAATCTATTTTCAAGAATCCCCCGCAAAGTCCCTCTGTTAAAAAAAAAGGCATGTGCAGAAGAGGTTACAATTTGCCAAAGAACACATCAACTGGCCTAAAGAGAAATGGAGGAACATTTTGTGGATTGATGAGAGTAAAATTGTTATTTTTGGGTCCAAGGGCCACAGGCAGTTTGTGAGACGACCCCCAAACTCTGAATTCAAGCCACAGTACACAGTGAAGACAGTGAAGCATGGAGGTGCAAGCATCATGATATGGGCATGTTTCTCCTACTATGGTGTTGGGCCTATTTATCGCATACCAGGGATCATGGATCAGTTTGCATATGTTAAAATACTTGAAGAGGTCATGTTGCCCTATGCTGAAGAGGACATGCCCTTGAAATGGTTGTTTCAACAAGACAATGACCCAAAACACACTAGTAAACGGGCAAAGTCTTGGTTCCAAACCAACAAAATTAATGTTATGGAGTGGCCAGCCCAATCTCCAGACCTTAATCCAATTGAGAACTTGTGGGGTGATATCAAAAATGCTGTTTCTGAAGCAAAACCAAGAAATGTGAATGAATTGTGGAATGTTGTTAAAGAATCATGGAGTGGAATAACAGCTGAGAGGTGCCACAAGTTGGTTGACTCCATGCCACACAGATGTCAAGCAGTTTTAAAAAAACTGTGGTCATACAACTAAATATTAGTTTAGTGATTCACAGGATTGCTAAATCCCAGAAAAAAAAAATGTTTGTACAAAATAGTTTTGAGTTTGTACAGTCAAAGGTAGACACTGCTATTTTTTTGAACACACCCCTTTCAACTAATTGCCCAATTGCACAGCCTTAAGAGCGTGCATATCATGAATGCTGGGTCTTGTTTGTTTTCTGACAATCTACTGAACCTACTGGTAACTTGGTGCCACGTAGCAATAAAAAATATACTAAAAACCTTGATTATTCTGGTTAGTCACATTGTACTGCTATTATTTTGAACAATACTGTATATATATATATATATATATATATATATATATATATATATATATATATATATATATATATATATATATATATATATATATATTATTGCACTTGTTTAACAAGCTTTCTATTCAGAAAACATTTGTTTGCTTCGCATTAGTTGTATTATTAACCAATCGGGCAGGAACGGAGAGTTAAATGTTGCTCTATTACCTGACAAACACTGTCAAAATGAACTCATCGTCTCAAGCCTGGATGCTCTCAGGGTGTACAGGAAATTAATTTCATATTCTATCTGACAAAGTTCTTATTGATGCGACAATGGCTGTATAACCCAGCTGTTGTTTACACTGAAATGGGTTTCTGAGAAGCAGATAGATAAGTTACGGCTGCCCATGCTCATTTGAGGTGATTAGCTCAATGCACTTGTGCGCCTGGTAATGACAGAAAATATGCAAGCAACTCAATTTAGGCACAAACAAATAGGTCAATCATTTCTGCTTCAAATTAACTCTGGTAATCTGGCTTTATAATATGGGCATTATTCCCAACATGGGAATAAATTCAGACATAATGAAGGTAAGAAGAAAAAAAAAAAAACTCAATCAAGGGTAAAATGGGTTCTCTGAACAAAATTATTTGATGCATTTTTAAGTGCACACATAGATCATGATCAGCTACACACAGTGTCGTTGAATCGTTCATTCATGAATTTGTTCATTCATTTGAAGGCTCTCATTAAGCTCTCCAAACCTTAGGAAGGATATCTTCCAATTTCAGCACTGGAAATGATGAGTATTTTAAGAGATTGATTATACATATTTTATATGTAAAGGACTTCCATCTTGGTCTGTATTTCATGTGCGACTGCATTTTGACCAACTTTAGAGATAAATGTCTCGTTAGTCAAAATTATTCAAACATACAACCTACAAACCTGACATCCTTAAAAAGAGAAGTTTCATAAATAAAATACAAATATATATATCTATGAAATAAAAATTATATATATATATATATATATATATATATATATATATATATATATATATATATATATATATATATATATATATATATATATATATATATATATATATATATATATATATATATATAATTATATATATAACTTCTCTTTTTAAGGATCTCTAAAGTTTGTCAAAATGCAGTCACACATGAAATACACACACACACATATACATATATTATTTATTATATCATCTCACTCAAAAATGACCATAGAGTTTCGATCTATTCGTTCGACCTATTTTAAAAGTTGACTCTTCTGTAGTTACATCATGTACTAAGACAACCGTAAATGAAAAGTTGCGATTTTAATAATCAAGGAACTTTGCTGCTTAAATAGGAAAAATATAGGAAACTCTTTGGTCATTTTTGAGCGAGATTCTATCGGTCTAATCAGATCCAATGATCTATGCTAAGCTAAGCTAAAAGTGCTACTGCCCCAAGAATGATGACAATAACAAATAGGTGTGCCAGCACATGCCAAAGTGACAGCATCTTTATTAAATTTTTTATTAGAGATCCCCCGCTGCTCTCCATGGAGAAACGCTACAGGGTTTGACCGCTGCGTAAAGCGTGTGCAGGCCTTCTGTTGAAAACTCAAGTGAAAAGATCAACACTCATTCCGTTCACAAACCATATTTCAACATTTCAAATAGCAATAAGACAAAACACAATAACGCAACGCAGCTGTGTACGACATGCAGACAATGCCACAAGCAAACATTAGATGCATCCTTGCTTGAAAAAAAACCCCCCAAAACAAACAAACTAGTCGCACACAGCATGTTGTCTTCGGTCATCATTACGCTACAAATCTGTAATTCACATCCCCAGCTGTCAATCATTATGAACATATGGACTGCAACCAGAACTAAAATGAAGAGAAGACAGGAAAATTGTGCCACACTGTACCAGCCTAAATATCTCCCCCCAAGATGCTGTAAATAACTTCATGTGGAAATGTCTGCAACATATCAGTTCCAGAACATTTCAGAATCAAGAAAAAGAAAAGAAAATGTTACATATTCCAGAAAATGCATTTTGTGAATTAACAACAAATTGCATAAAAGAGGCCATTTTCCAACTCCAGTTGGGCGTTCACTACGGAAGAAAATCATCAGGAAATAAAACTTCCAACTGAGTAGATACGATCAGTTTCTATGGAAGATGGCTAAGCTCGTCTGCAGGCAGAAGATAACTAATTATTTAGCATTTCCATGGCTGGAAAATGGCTTGAATATATAAGTGCTAATCTACCGATCAGGAAGAGTCGAGGGAGCAGCTGAGAAATGAATTTTGATGTGGAAGAACCCCACGACCGCCCAATAAACACATGCTCATCACTTAGACGTCTAATCAAAAAGTGCATCATCTTTAAGCATCACACTCTTTTTTATTTCTTTTATTTTTTGCGCACAAAACATCTGATGTTTTAAATAACCATTTCACTCAAAAATGTTTATTTTACATCAAGAGGTTTCAAGTCAATATGCTTTTATTTGATACATAAGATACAAAAAAAAAAATATGATAATTTCGACTGAATTAAACCAGTACATTCAAATATAATATCTAAGAGTGCTTTTAAGGTGTACCCAGTATTTATTTTATTAAAGAAAGAACAAATCACCTAAAAGGCATCTTTGAGGACATCGGTGAGAAAATTAATCACCGCATGTAAACTGCCTGAAAACTGAAACACAGTAATAACTAAGAGTTTTTGAAACATGCCACAAACTCTGGCTAGAGGTACAGATTTAGATATAGATCTTCCATTGATTTTGTGTGACGGAAAACTCAAAAAGGACACAGGCATGACTCACAAAGGTTTTCTTGAGCTCTCTCTGCTCATGCCTTTCACAAAATGGGGCAAAGGAAACTTCCCCAACAGTTGACAGTTTAGTTTGGATTACACGTAAACCTTTCCATTGAGGAACTCCAACAGAAATACAGCGGCAGGAGGAAATGACATCACTGAGCACTCTTCATGACTCTGCATACTTTAAGAGAGCAGGAAAAGAACAGGCCCTATAGAAAGCTATTTAAATTCGAAGTCGAACAACCGTAACTGCTGTTGCACTTGTAACTGTATTAGTAAAACTACTTTTTAAAGACCTAACTGAAATTAAGAGTTATGAGGTTCTCTGGTTCATGTCTATGTAGCTCTGAGACCATCCATCCATCCATATACAAAAACACAACATAAAACACAACATATCACAACATTTCTGGTAGTACACTGGACAAATCTTGATCATAACCAAGCTAAAAACAGACTTTCGTGTGAATTTAGTTTAAAACTGGGTTGGTTCACTGACAAAAAGGAAGCTAAAATGGATTAAGATGATGAAAATACTTTGTGTCTAGTCAGAGGCGCTTGTCATACATTCATACATGCAGTGTGCATCTGCTGTAGATTTAAAAAATATATATTAAAAAAATCTCTTCAGTAAATTACTTCAAAACAAAACTTTTTCTGCTCCAAAAATACCTCACGTCATACACAATTAAGTTTTTTTTTTTTTTTTTTTACGTTGCCATGAGAAGCCTAAATCCATACAAAAGACCCAAGCTGCCAACTTCTATTTCAGGGATATTATTGATTAAGCACTGAAATTGAATTTTACATTCAGAGAAATCTACTTCATCCAGGGTCTGATCGGAGTCTTAATTTAAAAATAAGTGGGCGGCAGTCGATAGCGTGTGGTGTAAGCCCCACAAAGGCAAATTCTGCAGTCACAGAGAGCACCTCTAATCCAACAATGCAGCAGGCTCTGCCATTCTGAATATACAATGGAAATAAAAAGTTTTCTGAAGTACTGGCCCACTCCACGGGCTAGATACCGGCGGCTCTAAACTGTGAGAAAAATGCAGAGCACATAGGCGAAGTGCCTCTCTGCTATTTCTGAATACATACTCTCCTCTCTTGATCTCATAAGAAAGGCCAGAGGAGGCAGGGGAAATTAAGTTTGTCAAGTACTGCGGTGAAACTCCATCCGCAGCGATAAGAGTCTCTGCCATATTCACAAAATGTCAAGACTGTTCAGGATGGAAACAAAAACCTTTCTGGATTGATTACATTATCTGTGAAGCTGATGAGTATTTCTGAGTGATTGTGTAAATATGTTCAGTATGTTCCTGGAATTCAATCAAGAACACGAATTTCAGCCATTAACAGAGGCCTGTGTCTGCAGACAAGTAGACGATTCATTTCATTAAAAGGAATCCAAACAGCTAAACATGCAATAAAATTGCCTGAAAAATGCCTTCATCCATCAAGGAGTTTTTAAGTCAAACTCTACAGCGCTAACATCAGCACAAAATTTGAAAAATTTACAGTTTCATCAGAATCTAAACAAAGCGACTGCTAACAGTTGCCGATGCTTAAGGCGCTTGAGAAAAGAGAGGTATGTAAACTGTATGTGGATTTAAACTTCAACAAAGCGCTACCTGACTTTCTTCAATATTTTTACTTTTTAACTTTGATAAAAGGGTTTGGTTCTTCTTCACTCATCTGAGAGTGTGCTCTCACTCTCTTGCCATTGTTCCGGGGTCCTCGCTGGTGTCAAGACTCAGCAGTGGGATTTACTGGGTGCTTCATGTTCCTCTAACTCTGTGATGGACAGGTGTTTGTGTGACTTGCTGTGATCTCCTGTCAGACTCAAACTTGCCCCTCAGGGTGGCCTCATAAAATCCCCAAACGATCTGTCACATTGAGTTTTGGGATGTCAGAGAGCAGCTCCACTGGGCAAACACTTAAAACTTAAAGGAAAAAAAAAGCAATAATAAAAATAAAATAAAACAAACGTATAGAGCAATGTGTCGCACAAATGTATAATTGTATAATTATTAATGTATAATTATTATAATTTGGTGTTTTCAACTAGAGTTGTTTATAATAATAATAATGTTTCTCTCACTACAGTACATTTAAACAGACAGGCTTGTTTTCAGTAGACTGGATTTTAATTTATGACCATTTAAGTAGCCCTGACATTCAAATATGACTGATGACTCCGTAAACTTGAGCGGTAAACCCCTTTCAGAGCAGAACAGATGCTTCTGAACAGCCATTTAATGAGTGGTAAGATGGATTTACACAGAGGACAGAATGGGTCACAGTTCTACAATGAACAAATTACGATAATTATAAAAAATCCAATCTGGAATAAATGGACAAATGAAGCGGTTTCTTTGACAATGTGAAAAGTCTTTCTGCTCCCCAGAAAGTCATTGGGAGCCATAAAATGTAATTTGATCAAGAGGACAAGAAGTGCCAGGCTGTCCCATATCCTCCAGAGCACAGGGCGACAAATCCTATTCTCCAGTCCTCCCTAAAATCCCCTCCACACACAAATACACACCGAACATTTCAGAGCTTCTCTGGTTTTATTGTTCTGGATTTTCCTCTGTAAAACATGGACACAAACGATCATGAAATATGACTAATCCTCCTCCCTCGGGCTTATCTGTCCATTTCTCTTGCACACACAAATGCAACAAAAACAACAGGAGGAAATCTGGGATCTCATTTCTCTGGGTGCTTTAAAATTTTGGAACTATTTCACTGGGGCTAATAAATGTATGAATCCACATACTGAATGACGAGTCACTTATTAAAGAGATGAAATGTCTTTAGTCCCTCTGATTAAAACAATGACTGGCTCATATGAAACAAGAATTGGTTTTGATAAAAGACTTTAAAAACAAGAATAAATCTTATGTTCATCAAGAGTGCATTTATTTGCATACTGAATTAAATATAATGAAATATTACGACTATTAATTACAACTGTTTTCTATTTTAATAGGTTTTAAAATGTAACTTATTTCTGTGAAAAAAGTTGTGCTGCTTAATATTTTTGTAAAAACTGATAAAAAAAAAATTTTCCCAGCATTTTTGATTACCATATTTTCCAGACTATAAGTCCCACTTTTTTTCATAATTTGGCTGGTCCCGCGACTTATAGTTAGGTGCGACTTATTTATCAAAATTAATTTGACATGAACGAAGAGAAATGAACTAAGACAAATGAACCAAGAGAAAACATTACCGTCTACAGCCGCCAGAGGGCGCTCTATGCTGCTCAGTGCTCCTGTAATCTACACTGAAAACACAGAGCGCCCTCTCACGGCTGTAGACTGTAATGTTTTCTCTTGGTTCTAAATAAATGCGACTTACAGTCCAGTGCGACTTATATACGTTTTTTTCCCTCCTCATGACGTATTTTTGGACTGATGCAACTTATACTCAGGTTTGACTTATAGTCCGAAAAATATTGTAATACAATGTTCAAAAGAAATAGAAAATCTGAAAATCTTCAATAACATAAGAAATGGAATGCATACTTGCTAAATAAAAGTATTAATTTCTTTCACTGACCCTAAAACTTTGAACAGTAGTGTAGTTAAAAAAAGATTGGCTGGAAATAGTTGTTCAGAAGTGTTTCAGTACATCTCATATATAGCTGCAGACTGTGGGGTACACAGAATTTGAACTTTACTGTATTTGTACTATGATTTATAAGAACATTTCTGGCAAAGAACATATTTTAGGAATGCGCATGTGGGTTCTGAACCGTTTTACCTGTGTTTGCATCATGGCACATTCAACTCTCCGTGAGCTTCCTCTCTCCAGCTTAGTCCTCAGGCACAGTGATGTCACTTCCACTGCCCAGAACTTTGGCTGAGACCGCAAACACTGAGGAAGAAAGAGAGAGATGAAAATATAACTCAGGGTAACAAAAGGTTTTAATTAACCTTTTATTAAGTGAATTAAAGGCATTAAAACATTAAAAAATTAATATTACACAGTATAAAATAATATTCATTTAGAGATTTACTTATGATTACATTAAACAGTGTTATTAAATAATTCGTGTTTTTTAAAGACTGATGTCTAAATGACAGTGACTCAGTCCAATTAATACAGACACTAGCAACACCTGAAATGCCAAAAAGATTCTTTATATGGATGCAACAAATGCTTAAAAAGATAATTTGTTATTGGTATCCAAGGACAGAAGATGGAGGCTCTGAGATGTGAAGAGGAATTAGTGGAAGCAACAGAGATCAGATCATGGGTGCCAACAATGAGAGAAAGACAATAGTAAGTCTACCCAGAGAACAGTTAAGTCAATAAGAGACACTGTCAGAACCCGTGAGCAGTTAGCCAACTAGGGAGAGATGGAAGAGGAGAAAGGGAGAGGAAGAGTTGATCCTGGTCTTCTTGGACCGCAAGAAAGAGTATGAGTAATGGAGTATGTAGTCAATGAGCAAAATGTCAGTTCCTGAGTATGACTGTTGTGTGTACACACACACACACACACACTATATATATTTTATACAGGAAAGGGTACAGCACTTCAGTCCCCTGACCTACAAAGGGAAAGAACGGAAAGGAAAAAAGCACTGGAGTGTTTACATGTGATTCATGAGGACTTCAAGCCTGACTCATCAAACCCCGGCTCTTAAACCCGACACACACTTCAAAGCCTTCGCATCTTCCTTTATAACTTCAAAGATCAGATATTTCGTGAAACACTGCTCACCCTCATCCTCCCTGTTTTTACAGCCATTTCATATGGGAAAGACACAGAATACTTAATTTTAGTAAAACATCAAGTTTTTATATTGAAGTATTTCAATTCAATGAACTAAGAAACCTGACATTTAAATGTGCTGCCAACATTGATGAATTTGTCTTACAAGACTGGCAAAATGGCAGCTGATTTATTTTAGGAGGAAAATGGTTGTGGGCCCTGCTGAGGAGTAAGGTTTCAGTCTCATGTGGTCCATTTTTTCAATGTGTGTTAGCCTACTGTACAGTGGGGGTCTATATTTATCTGTGTGGAAAACATCTATATTTAAACTCACTCTTACTGTAACAGGCCTCATCCCGACAGTTGAGCTACGTAACCCAGACAGAATGCGAAAAGTTATGCTGTGTCATATGACACTTGATCTATGGCATGTATTATCACAGACAAAGCAGCCTCAGTGCATTGCATCTAGCTCAGCATTTAATTCAGCATTGAAAAGTACTGATAGAAAACAGATTTATAAAAATCACAAAGAAACCATGGTTCTCAGACAAAACAAGTAACAATATGAGGTGTTTAATCAAAGGTCTGGAGATCTCAAATCACTTTTCATATAGGATGCCATATTAGAATATATCCTTTAGACACTAGAAGGCAAAATGTTTAAGGTTTGGCACAGAGCCAGAAAAAATAAATTTTCAGTTTTGGACAATCCTCTAATAAAATAAACCTGACTATGTCTCTGAAGCGCTGATGAACAATGAATAACAGAATCACTTCGACTGTGTCCATATGGGCTGAATGTATCAGATGGGAAAGCAGAAATTGTTAGTGACATAAACATTTTGGCAGTCCATCTTTTGGAACCTCAAGCTGATAATGTGTGGATTATTTTGTCTTTTTCCCAGCAAAATGACCTGCGTTCTCTCTAAGTGTGTGCTATCTGTCTTTCAGAGGAGCATAACCCAGGGTGCAAATCCAAGACAAAACCCAAACTCACTCAGACCAGAACTGTATTGGGATGGCCAAATTTAATACAATTACAGAAATTCAAAATTCCTTCAAAACAAGCAGCTTTACAAAAACAGAAACAGTGAGGAAGAAAGGAAAAGCCCTCAAATGTTGGCGTGTTGAAAAGGCATTTGGTTTGAAGATTGATATCAATCTAATAAACCTGATTGTGTGTGCTACCATAAAAAAGCCTTACAAAGCAGAGGAACTAGAAACTGTTCTCAGCACAGGAGGATCTAGTACACAGTGGGTGGCACATAGTCCTATGCTGTGAATACACACACACACACAGACAATGCAATATTCCCAACTGATGAGAAGATAAAAAGATGGTTCTGTACATATACATTAATATATATTTTGTGGGAGTATACTTTTTTTTGCACCCCAAAAGGTCTCGCTGCTCACTGCAATGCCAAATTGACAAGATGATTATCACAAAGCTGCTTCCTTCCCTGGGGAAGAACCACCACCAAGAAACAAGTTCTCAAGCGGCTGACCCCTCCCACTCCTTCCAGAATGGCACCACTCTGCACGCTTCTGCTGCGCTGGAAACCCGTGTTGCTATGGTAACAGTACCAGGGCTTGGAAATGGGAGGGAAGGCATTTTAATCACCAGACCGGCCCAAGACTGAGACAGTGTATAGTTTCTTTGCAGATATATACTGGACTATAGGGCTGCAACAACTAATCGATTATTATCGATAATGAAAATCATCGACAAAGATTCTCATTACCGATTAGTCCACAGTGCTTTTACAGATACGTGTGTGCATCCTCGGTGCAAAAAACTTTTAATAAATGGTCTTATCCTTATCTGTAAATGTCACAAATTCACGTAAGCCTTTCCATTTTTGCATTAAGTTGAAATCTTTACTGAAAGAGTGGCGGGCGCGTGTGTTAAACAGACGAGGGAGGGAGACAATAAAGTCTTTTTTTTTGTAATTAAAAAAAAAAGCTAACTTTCTTATATTCTAGATTCATTGCATACAAACTGAAATATATCAAGAGGTTTTTTTTTGTTTTTTTATTCTGATGGTTACAATTTACAGCTTAGGAAAGTTAAAAATTCAGTATCTCAAATTTTTATATTAAATTTTAAAGTTGATTATTTTGATTAATTTTGAGTATAAAACTGGGTACCTCTTGGGATAGTTTAGAACATGCAACCGCAATTATGGGAAAGACTACTGACTTGACGGTTGTCCAGAAGACAATCATCAACACCCTCCACAGGGAGGGTAAGCCACAGAAGCATGTCACCTGGGGTAAGGAGAAAAAGAACTGGACTGTTACTCAGTGGTCCACAGTCCTCTTTCCAGATGTAAGTAAATTTAATTTGGAACTCAAGGTCTGGAGACTGGAAGACTGGAGAGGCACAGAATTCAAGCTGCTTGAAGTCCAGTGTAAATTTTCTCAAGTCAGAGATTATTTGGGTGCCTTGACGTCTGCTGGTGTTGGTCCATTGTGTTTTATCAAGTCCAAAGTCAATGGAGCCATCTACCAGGAGATTTTGAAGCACGTTATGCTTCCATCTCCTGACAAGCTTTATGGAGAGGCTGATTTTATTTTGCAGCAGGACTTTAGCACCTGCGCACAGTGCTAAAACCACTTCCAAGTGGTTTGATGAACATGATATTACAGTGCTTGATAGGCCAGCCAACTCCCCTGACCTGAACCTCACAGAGAATCTATAGAGTATTGTGAAGGGGAAGATAAGCAACATCTGACAAACAATACAGAGGAGCTGAAGGTCGCTATCAAAGCAACCTGGGCTTCAATAACACCTCAGCAGTGCCACAGGCTGATCGCCTCCATGCCACTCCACACTGAAGCAGTAATTATCAGATGCTTTTACATGATAAAGAAATTACAGTAAGAGGAGACTAACTGTGATCAAAGTGCACGCGACATGTTTCTGCAGAGCATTACTGTGATTTTTTAAATCTTTATTATCCTTGTTTTCATTTTTGATCTAGATATTTAAACTATATTCACTATATAGCCTACAAATGATTAACAAATTTATTCAAACAAATTTATGGAAGGTTTTTTAACCATTTTGTAAGGTTTGTGCCACTGCTGCTCTTAACTATCAGTATTGGTAATTGCCAAAATACGTTTTTAGCTTTCTGTATTGGTTAGACCTCCAACATGCACAAGCTTTTTAGTAACCGTAGTAAGCCATTTTGTAATGCTATAATATAATTATTGCGGTTATCAGTGAAAGGCAGAAAAAAAAATGTAAAGTGCTTTATACTGTTTTTTGTTCAGATTTATTCAGATTTTATTCCCAATTAGTCAAAAAGCATGTGAGCGGTTATCAAAAGCAAAGGAGCCATTTTTGTTATTATGTGAATAAATACTACTTAGTTGTTTCAGTTTGTCATTTGTCCAAAAATTACTGCAAATTTGTTTTTTGTTTTTTTTTGTTTTTTTGACAGATTCCTAAAATATTTGTGTTTTGTTTTATGGCCGGTGG
Source organism: Carassius auratus (assembly GCF_003368295.1). Taxonomy (NCBI): domain Eukaryota; kingdom Metazoa; phylum Chordata; class Actinopteri; order Cypriniformes; family Cyprinidae; genus Carassius; species Carassius auratus. Next base: position 13,224,305 of record NC_039256.1, read on the forward strand.
TCTAAATAATTGTTAAGCACTGTTTTCATAGCATTCAGTTGGCACATTTATTTTAAGAAAATTTGCATAATGTGGAATAGAAAAAAGAAATAGGGTTTTAATCAGTTCATCGAAAAAATAATCTGCCAACTAATAGATTATCAAAATAATTGTTAGTTGCAGCCCTATTGGATTACTGTACTTGGCTTTAATGTCACAATGAAACTGAACTACCCATGGATATTTTCTTCGGTACTGTGAAATACATCCGAGTGAAACTGACTACCAAAAAAAAACAAATGTAGGTGGGAGACTTTGTTCTATTCATCAGTCGTTGATTGAATATAGGCAGATCTGAATGCGCTTGCACTCAAATATACAGTAAGAAAAGGGCGGGTTTAAATGAAACAAATTGACTGGATTAGACTTGCAATTACAATTATAACAAATAAATAAAAAGAATTGTCAGTCTTCTGGATAGTGGATACTAAATGTTTAAGACTATAAAAAAGAAGGATGACTCCGTGAGCGACTCAGAGCAGCTTGACATCACTAATAAAAGCACAGCTGGAATAATAAATGAGCTAAAGCTGCAGCAGGCTGCCTGTAGAGAGACCCATCCAAAATCAAGACACAGAACAGTAGAAGTGAGCAGTAGCAGCATTGCTCTTCGGAGGTCTTTCCAAGAAAGATGAGAGATGGAGAGAGAGAGAAATTTAAGAGCTGCCTAATGAGGTGTTCAGTGGTCCGAGTCTTCACCTTTATTACTTTAATTACACACAGAATCAGCTAAATGTCTTCACTTCTGGGAATAAAAAAATACTTTAGGCTCTTTCTGTATAAAAGTACAATGATTACACAGCCTGGTAAATGTTGTGTTAAAGTCCTTTTGCAATAAGTACATTGTGTTTACATATGATTACAAGTAGGGGTTCAAATTACTCATGGTTTGGTTTGTATCACTGTTTAAGAATCATAGATTCGGTACGGTTCAGTACAGTATGTGCTATGTTTGGGGGAAAACGGGACTATACTGTGAAATAAAATGAAAGAAAATAAGAATATAAACTACAAGTAACAGTACAAATAAATACAATAGAGCAAAGATACAAATAAAATAAACAGCGCTTTTCAGGTTTTCAGGTACAGAAATTGATAATACAAAAATGTAAGTAATCAAATGTAAAATAAAATGGCATATTTGATTGTATAAATTAAATATCCTTATATATGAATCCTTATTAAAGTTTTCACACCCAGGTGATGAATACATTAATGGACTGGTCATATTCCAGCATAGCATTCGGAACTCACATTGAACAAAGTTTACAAAGAGTGATGGGTTTGTCCATATTTATTTATTAATTTCCCATTGTTGTGGTGTAATGTACTGGGAAGCAAGAATGCATATCCATCTACAGAAACATACATTAGCCGAACTCTGTCTATTTTACGTGTTATTTTTAACAAGCCATAATACAGATGTGTTGCCAGATTCGAGTTGAACCCTAGTGCAAGACTACGGAGAACCGTTACATTCATAATTACAAGCTCCATCAAAGAAAAAAGCAGTTCCATGTGACTTATCACTGACTGTGACCACATGGTTTAGGAGTGGAGCCACTTATTTAGTTTACATATTTCCTTAAAAAAAATGTTTTGGGATTCAAAAAAAAAAAAAAAAAAACGAATAAACACATTGGTATTCTTAATCTCACCTAAACTAAAAAAAAAAAAACCAATTATATATATATATATATATATATATATATATATATATATATATATATATATATATATATATATATATATATATATATATATATATATATGAATGAAACAGTCACTACAAAATCCTGCGTCAGCGTCACTATTGAGGTAGCACTTTGACGTCAGGTGGTCTACCAATCAGATGACATAATGGGGATGATGAAGACTATCATCTGTTGAAAGGCATCCTATAATTTCATCTTTAAACAGCTGGCACGCAATGCTGCCAAAGCTTCTCTCTGAGCCTATGTAAATAGCCCTTCACTGTCAAATCACTAATGTGTATCTGGACAATATCTTTTTGAAAGACATTGAAAAATAGAGTTATCATAAGCAGAGCTGCTACTGTAACAAAATCTGGCTGCCACAAAGTACTTCTATGTAGAATATTTTAATCTGTGAGGTGTGTGGGTAAGAAACCTCGAAGAGTGGGCTACAAATGCAATACAGAAGCGTTAAGGTTCTCTGAATAACGGCGTCAGACACGATCTCATAGCGTCAATATCTTTATCTTCAGCTCAATGCCATTTCATTCTGAAGCAGGTGGCACAAGTATGATCCTGTGCACAGCCTGAAAGATGCTTCTTTTTTGCATTATATAATTTAAACCGGTCAGTGACAGCTAAATAAAATACAGCTGTAACACATCAGAAGACATGAAGACTTTTGACTAGTGAAACAGTTCCAAGATTTGATGTTGTCTTTTTGTGTCTGTATGACTCCACCATGTCACAATCATATCAGCTCATTTGTAAGACATGTTCTCCTTTTTGGCCTAAATGCAGTTTACTAAAGATTCAAAGCACTCCTCTGTCAGTGGTTGTATGATCTACTGTAAAATTCTACATTTTCTAAATTCGTTCTGGTGAACAATGCTGACAATACAGCCCCATAACTAAAATCCTAAAACCAAAGGTGGACAGCAGACGTCCTGTAATGTTACCATCCAATATCCAATGTCGGTGTCGCTGAGCTGATAAAGAAAGCATGAATAACCAGCTTTGAAGGTGCACTAGGCTTTGCTAGGACTCAAGGACCTTAAGGTGTTTGAATATGGCAAGAGTCCCAAACAGTAAACAACAGCTCTAATTCAGCAAGACAGAAACCCCAGACACACCAGGTTCTACATGGCACAAGCCTAGTGTTGGCAACAGAGTAGTGTGATATGTCTTTAGTCCAAGAACTTTCTCTGAGCAAAAGAACAGAGTCAGGAAAGAGAAGGTTTTGGCTTGAGAAAATTTGTTGGGAGGTCTTGAATTCGATGATCAGAGTTGAGTAGACATAAGAGGAAAATGTCAGACCCCCTATGGAACGTGTTGACTGGTAAGTAATAAACCATGTAAAAGCCTTCAACAGTGACAGGACAAGTCTGTTAAAGGGGAAGGACGAAATTCTTCTCTTTTTCCGATGTAGTTGGATTAAATCTGCACCTCATTTCATAGTTTTTTTTTTCTTTCTTTCAAGAGAAAACCTTAAATGTCCCAATGGAAATTTCAACAATGAGAGTGCAAACTGAACAAAAATAATTATTTTCTTAAACAATGACAATCTTGTAATAAAGTTTGTAAAGACCTAATTCTGCACGTATTTAGAGATATACATAAAAAGCAAGGACTCTGTTAAAGTCATTAGGCTCTTGTGGAACAAGAAGATTTATGGTGAAAAATAAACGCCACAGCTATAAATTAACCCACTTTCAATCACAACAGTTCCACTTTCCAAACAGATTTCAGAGCTCAAGTTCAGCTTGAAATGGCCAGTCCTTCCTGGAAACCCTCCTGAAGCCGGTAAGACGATTTGAGCCAGCGCATGACCGCCATAATATCGTTCTGAATACAGCAGGTGCTTCAGACACATAAACCTCTCAGTGAATGAAGAACCACATAAAAAAGACCTTTGGTTCAAATATTATTTTATTACCCTATAAACAGAAACCAAAAATGGCACGTAACATTGTTGTGTTAGATTTAAAGGTCCAGTCAATCCAAACAAAATAACAAACACTAAGAAATGGTTCGATCCTGGTACAAAAACCAGACTATAACATTTACAATCTATTATTTATTTCAATTATATTTAATATTTAAATCTAATAAAGATCAAACTAAATCAAACTTTCAAATGTAAATGACCAAAGTTGTATTACATTAGTTAGGCAAACAACAAACGGTAGATTAGAAAAATAATAATTAAAAAAAAAATATTACAATTTTGCACAAAGCAAACATTGAAAAAACATCACGACATAAACTGATAGATTTCAGCCGTACCACCTGTACCTAAAAAAAAAAAAAAAAAAAAACTACTGCGTGAAACCAAAAACGATTTTATATATATTAAAAATATATGTATTTTGTAGCTCCATCCAAGGTCATGGGTTCGATTCCCAGGAAATGCATGAACCAATAAAATGTTTTCCTCTACCATCTGGCAAATGCATAAATGTGAATATAATTCAAACATATTCTTAAAGATAAAAAGCAGGCAATAAAACACTGTGATGTTTGCTGGACACGTGACAACCATCTAACCAGCCTGCAGACTCCTGGATCCACATGTAGACTGGAAAGATGCCTGCTCACACAACCAGCCAGTGGAGGCCAGCAACAGCAGAGTGCAGATCAGCAGAAGATGGAAAGACTGGTGAAAATGATCTCAATGAACTGATGGTAACATTATGACATTATGATGCCTAAGAGTAAAAAAAGGGCTGTGAAATAAAACTTTGGATTTGGGTGCAATCAATCAGTAACAGACAATTAAGTAAATGTCTGAAGTGGAAGGAAAGTGCTTGTTTGTTCTGTCGGTTAGCTGGCCATACCCCGTTTTCTCATAAATAAACTCTCAACGCATAGAGACATGGGGGGGGGGGGGGGGGGGGGGGCAAATTAGATCCAAGTCAGGTGCATATTTCAACAGTGAATGAGGAAACATCTCTTTAACGTCTAATCCTCATAAACATATAATCTGAAAGGTCAGTAGAGGAAAGTCGGCCATAGATCTAGGTAATGTTTTTCAAATTACTTCAGCTCATCTTGCCCTGAATGTAAGGCATTTTCTCACTTGAACCACACAAATATACAACCTGCTGGAACTGAAAGTTGCACATGAATATTTCAAATCTGCTTCTGTTCCAAAATAAAATATCAGCTGTGGTTTTCATGTTGTACAAAGAACTAAGCTGACATCAACATGCTTCTTGAACACAGCAGGTGAAAACTAGATTGCTCGTTTTGACAGAAATGGTGAGGATGAACCCTCAGCAAGAATTAGGCAAAAAGGAAAGATTTGCTTCCAACATGTCGAATGGTGCTTTTTCAACTACTGGCAAACTACTGAATTTTTAAGATCAATTTTCTACAGAAATTACTCCCTTCTTCATTATTGTAAACCGATTTGGTGCTCAGGAAAGATTTATTTTTATTTTATTAATACAAATTTTCAGGATTCTTTGATGAATAGGGAAAAAACAGCAAAACATAAATGTAAAATTCTTTACTGTCACTTCTGATCAATTAAATATATCCATGCCGAATAAATAAAGATAATATAAAAAAAACTATGTAGTTTCTTCCACATCTTTGTTATAATTAATTAATTTTTTGAATAAAAGGCGTTATATGGTAATACTATGCGCTTTGTACTGTAATGTTTTCTGAAGGCAGCCAACAGTGCACATTTAACTGTAATGTGAATGGCACAAGAAAATAAATAACCATCCACTAACGCCGTCTCTCATCGTGTCGCTGGTTAGCCTCTGGTCTGCCTGTGCACATTCATGTGTTTTGGAAGAGGTGTGGTTTTGGAGAGTGATTTGCAGAGATGGTGGAATCTTATGCTTTCAAAGCTAGCTTGCTATTGCTAGCTTCTCTGAAATCGCCTACACTTCCTTTAAAATCTATACATAAAAAACATTTGAATAGTACCACAACTGAATGAACGCATGGTAAAAATGAGGTCATCCTATTACAAAAAAGTAAGGTTGAACCTGCTTTTAATAAAAATCAACCCCAGGACATAAAAGTTCCCAAAGTTATAGAAACACCCACAAGAAATGACATCATGAATGCAGACGACACAACCCTTTCACAGCCAGGCTCAAATTAGCCACTGTTGACAGAAATATTCTCAAGATGCGCACACCTGCCATTTCCCAATGGAGACGCTCATCCCAATGAACAAAAGATTTACGAGTTAAACTGCAGGTGTTCACCTCAGATCTGACTGGACACACTGCCATGAAAGAGCCAATGCATTCACATTTGGCTGCACTGGATTTAGGCACACAATGCAGCCAATAGTGCACTGCCCTTGGCCAGAGATCACTGGTGAGATCAATACAAGTATCGGACCTCAGGGGAGAAACAGCAAGGAAACGACCCATCCATCCAAACACACACAAGCTCACATTACATGCATAACGCCATCGCTACATTGGCCTGGTGTAGAAGGCGTCGAGATCCCTAATGGGGGTTCAACGATCATCTGAAACCCCTGACACAAGCTGAAACACCACACCCTGGAGGTGAACCAATGGCCAAAACAGCGGGAGAAAGCTGACAGATAGTGGATGAACAAACCATCCAGGTGGTTTTGCCAAATGCTATCACCCATGACATCACAAACCAAAGAGATCAGACAAGAACGGCCTCAAAACCCACATGATTAATCTCAGACGAGGAGCTCTTTGAAACTGAAGCAGGTCTGGCACTTACAAGGGGGATTTTGATGAGAATGATGTTACTCTTCCCAAGGCCAAGACCCGCGGTTTAGGGGAATGATCAAGAAGAGAAATAAGACAGAAGTTCAAAGCAAACTCTTTTAAAAAGTAAATAAATAAATAAAATGGCTTAAAATGGAACTGAACACATAAAGCACTTTACCGACCTGGAGCGTATATAGTACTTCAACCACCTCATCATCTAACGAGCTAGTTTCCCTGGACATATTATCAGCTAAACAAGGTTTTTCAAATCTGATTTGCCAATTAACAGTGTAATCCCACACGAAGCTTAATATTCATCTGGGAACGCAGCCAAGTGTAGCATTGCATTGATTTCTAGGAGCAGTCAGTATGGGATAGTGTATGATGCAGCAAATGCCTATTGATGCTCAGCACATCCTGGTAATGTCAATGTGCAATGATAAATAAGTCCTAAATGATTTATCACTTAAAGGTTTTAATGAAAGCAAGGTTTCATTCAATAAAATCATTATCGGTTGTATCTGCAACAGTATTTGAGGTCAATCGATGACTCTTGATTATTAAAACCAATGGTGGATTCTCCACGTCAGCCATTGTGATGAGAAATGGCAATGAGTTCTCAGACATATTGTACACACACATAACCGCAAACACAAAAATAACACCTCATCCTTAGAAGGTGTACATCAATGTATTTTTTCTGACAGCACACATTTTTATCATCCTCCCACCCTTCATGAGAAATGATTAAATGAAAGGAAAGAGTGTTTGCAGTGTCAAATGCCTGGGCTATGAAAGTATTCCCTGCTGTTCCTACAGAAGTGCAAACTCAGCCACGAACACATCCCGTTCCCTGCCTTCATTGAAAAGACTTCATTTTAAGAATGGAGAAAATAAATAATCCTGACATATAAATGATAGTCCTCAACCCTTGCTATACTCCATCTCACTGGTTATTCTTGGATGGCTCTAAGTGCTATAAGGCAGGTTAAATAAGAAATACTGTATAGCTCATGCATTTTTAAACAAAGCTCAGTAAAATGTAACATCTAGAAACGACATTCAGGAGAGAGTTTAACAGAACAGAGCACAGAAAAGAGCCTCGTAGACACCAGACTACTAATGAACAAGGTTATTATAGCTCTGAAAATTGCACTACTTTTAACTTAACCATAACCTAATTAATATTCATGATAAACCTAACCACAACCATGTGTTTAAACCCACCTATCGTTCCCACCAAAGTGACACTCAAGGTCTAGATATCAGTTTTAGTCTTCATACCCTATAATTCACCACAAAAAGCTTTATCTGCCTGTTACGACACAAACAAGTGCAACATAACTTGTTACTGGTTGTTTTACACACAAACCAGATAATAGCTTTTTTTTTTTTTTTTTGCAGTTGGATGTGTTTTGATAGAACACAACTACATAATAATAATAATAATAATAATAATAATAATAATAATAATAATAATAATAATAATAAATAACAACAACAATAATTTCAGGCTTTGGAAAATAAATTTCAAACCACCTGACATGGAAATTGTACAGAACCAAATTATGAATTATTTTCTCTTAGGGTTTCCTTTTGTATTTGATAAATTATTTAAATATTTATATTAAAAATACTATATTGTTCTTTTAATCAATATTTATATAAATTCTAAAATGCATATAAACTCAAAAAATATATTTATATAAATTTAGTTAGTGTTTATATAAGTATTTATACAAGTAATTTATGGTGAATACTTTTAACTGCTAGTTTGTGTTTTATAAATAATTTTCCTTAATGCAAACCTTTTTGATGAAGCAACTATTTTGTAATAATCATCAATTCATCTTGTTCTAGTGTTTATGAGCACAAATTCAACAACTGCAGCGACTACAATGATTTCTATTGAATTGTGTCCAGAGGATGTCCTCATCCCAAACTGCCTCATACAACTATTCTACCCCATTAATTTTGTTTCCAACATGCTTAAAATATGGATTCTAGAGTTCATGCAGAAAGCAAAGATCCATTAGGCACAGGAAACTGCTTGTTTGAACCTTTTGCTCAAAGTGTAGATTATTTTTCCAGAGGGACCTGACTAACAGCTTTTGACAAATAAGATATAAACCTCTGGGTCTGACTCTGGAGACACATTTTCCCTTCTCTTTCGCTTTTTGCTGCTCATTTCTAATCCATCACACTGCTTGGCCCTGTCCATCAGAGCCTCGTACCTGAGATTGGCATAACTAATGACTTGTAGTGACATCTTTGAGGAGGGTGTTGACACATTCAAGCTAGCTTTGAACGGTTTGCCAAAAGCTGTCAGACACTCAAACCTTCTATAGATTTAAGCCCATATTTCACAGTACCACACCTAATTGGGTTCCTCAAAAATCTGTGATCTTAATAGATGTTGATTAGAAGGGATTCATTTCAAGGAAAGACCACCAACATGCTGCATGCTGCAGCCATGAGAACAGGTGTGTGTATTTGTCAAAAAGCAAGTACATGTCCTATCAAGGTTGTCTGGGAAGGTCACTTTATACTTGCAATTGGCCATAACACAGAAACACTCAAAAAGAACGGACCTCATTCCAAGACGTGGGAGAGTTTTAGAGAGAAGTGCACACAGCTGAACTTACGAGAGTGGAGGATGCACTTCATTGCTCATACAAATAAAGATATCAAGCTTTGAACAGCGAGGCGAAGCTGAGCAGACAAGGTCTTCTGAGAACCAGAGAAAGGCAACTTCTAATGAATGCAAACAGATTCAGAGTCTGTGAAGACAGGTAGGGCAGTAACCCAAAGACAACATCATCCCATTATTGTTAAACCGCATCAGCCACAGTAAAACAAGCGGCTGAAGGAACAGGAGAATTCAGATTCACACACAAATCACACACATAATATAAAATGGTAATCAATTATAATATTTTTTTCATTATAATAAAATTACGAATAATTTTCTTTTGTTTTTTAGTATTTACATAAACATTTATATTTCAAATCTTTTGTAATATAAATATGAATGCTAAAATGTACTAAATCAAAAATACATTATATTTATACAAAAATATGCCATTTATATAAAAAAATTGCGTTTACATATGCATTGGCAGAGTAAGCTTTGCCTTCATATGCAGGAAATACTAATACAAACAGAATTTAAAAAGTTGAAAATTGTTTCACTACATTCAGAAAGTCGTTAGTTACAAACGTAACTGCGATTCTGTGACTTAAGTGGAAGACCTCCAGAGGCAGTGCTGAAAGCACTAGTGGAAAATCCCTCATGCTCGTGTTTGACCGAGAACAGAATAACAAAGTTCCTACCTTGTGACTCATGACGTGTCTTGAGCTTTAATAACCCCCTAAACACATCATCTCGAGCCTGGATTTGGGCCACAATACTACTGAATCCATTACTCCAGCACAAATAAGGAGCACTTACTGATAAAGCATGGAGTTCACTCACACGCTTCACGGTTATAATGGCCAAGAGAGATGCTGTATTAAATAGCAGCCATTTAATATAGGACTCTGATATTGGCTCAAATGGGGACTGACGAGGAATCAAGAACAATATTCAAATCCCATGTCATACAAATGATTAGCTCCTTTCAAGAAGGCTACAATTAACCTGTCAGACCAACTCAGATCAATGAGCTGGTAACGCCACCACATACACCTTTAATGTAGAAGTTGAACAACCAAGTACCAAAAACTGCAAAATATAAAATAAAATGCATCCCACTGAACAGTGAAATGGATCACCAGTCACAAAACACTTTCCACTTACAAGCGTACAACTTGTGTGGACACGGCATGAACATTCAAAACAGTGTTCCTGACCCTCTGTAAACACTCCAGGAGAGGCCCAGTGGGCTCAGAGGCCACACCCACAATTTCAATCGGTTTGGATGTCGATGCCAAACTTTCCCTCTTCACGGACTCAGTTGATCTGATCTGCTGGGCAGATGACAAGGTTGTCCAACGGTCAGTGAGAGAAGATTCTGAAAACATGCCTGGTAGGCAAATGTGGAGCTACTAACAGCACAGATTCCTCCAAATCAGTGGTAACGTGGGGAAATCATACAGTATCATGTCTGGCCAATTGTGGGTTAGTGCATCCAGACCCATCCTGGTTTATCCCTGAGGGAGAACCAATGAGGGAATTGAGATGTTTGACTGTCTGCGAACACGTCTTAACGCTGCAGTCCCATAAAGCCTCCATATAATATGCACCAATACCAGGTGTACAGTCCAATCTCCCTGTGACACCATGCCCCATAAGAGAGCATCCGTGGCCTGAATGAGTCGGCCTGGTAGATACACAACCTGGATGGAAAGCAGGTTGGTCTGAGCCCAGACAAGCAGTTTATCAGTGCATTTGCACTCAACACTGGGACAGCGCACATGTTCACAAAGTGCTTCATCGGGAGAAACAAGTGCTGCCATACTAGATTCTATAGGTGGCCTGCTGCCAAGTCCCAATAAGTCTAGGACCTGCATCACAGCCAGTGTGTGAGCCAACTGATCAGGGCGTGTGACCTTTGATGGGTTTAATAATGCTGACACCAATACAGATGTGAAGTCTTTCTGTGCACAACGTTACAAAAAAAAAAAAAAAACATACTGTTGCCTAAGAGGGGATTCAGATTGATGTGGGCAAGCATCGCTTTTACTGTTACTTCCAGTAACACAGCAACTGAAGATGACCCACCTGACTTCTCAGACGGTCTCTCTGGTGACGGTGTGATGCATGATTCAAGTTGAACCTTCTCTTGTACCTCCATATTTGGCTGATCTTTAGCCAAGATTTGCAGTAACATCTCTACTGCAGAACATCAGGTCCACTTAGCATTCTAAATCAGACACTGACGATGTCCACTCAAGATATCCATTACGTTAGCGCAAGTAGAACATTTAAGTGTATCCCTGTTGAATCAATACTCCTTACATCCAAAGCCTCAGTAAATCCAGCGCTTGTTAGTCGAGTTCACTTGACAATATAACGCATATACACTCTCAAGCCAAGGCAACAAGGGCTTATGAGTGCATATCTCCCCTGAGGCATTAAAACTTGCAGGCACCCAGAAGATTGAAGCCTCCGCAAAAGAGATGTTTCTGAATTATATCGCTGATCGTATCCGTAACTGATAGCGATGTAGGCAATGACATGAATCGTGAAGAACTCTTTAGCAGCAAGCTGCACAAAATATCGTCACATACAGTTCAATCAAACGAGAATGAGAAAGAGGTTGAGATGATGTTTTATTATAGCTCAAGACACGGCATGAGTCACGAGGTGACAATGAGGTGATACTGTTCTCGGTCAAGTGCGAGCATGAGGCAATTTCCACTAGTGCTTTCAGCACTGCCCCTGGTGGTCTGGAGTGAAAGGAAATAGAACTGAATATAAAACATTTCCTGGCCAGTTAAAGAAAATACAAAAAACGTTCAGTAAAATAAAACTTGGGAATGGGGAAATTCAGTAAATAGTTGTTTCTCATTTAAATTCATATTTTACTTGAAATATTAAAATTTTCACATTTTGCACATTGCCAGAGCTCACCCCTTGCAATATATATTTTTCAAACATTTTTCTATTTTCTATGGCTATTATAGACACTTTCTTCAAATTATTGTATTACAGACATGCATTAAACAACAAATAATATTAGTTTAGAATACAAGCGATTTAACATCCAAAATAGAGCAAGAAACACAGCTGTGATTGTGAAGTGGTTGATTTTGTGGTCAGAGACATTTGGAAACGGACATAAATCACACACAACTGTCCTCCGCAATAACAGACTATAAATAATTGAGGCTGTGGGTGGGCACAGGTTGCCGATATAAAAACTCTTTGTATGCTAATTCGCTGCTGGTTAAAAATGATGTTCACAACAGATGTAGACAGTGTCGCTTTGAGCCTCTGACTGTTCGTCTCTGCCGCAGGGTTTCATCTGCTGTACACAGGAACATATCGATTAAGCAGAACATATGCAGTGCTTTAGTTGAGGGTGTTGGCTAATAAGAATAACCATCATAACCGATCATGTCTTAATGGTGGGATGCGTTTTACAGATTCAAGGAAGTGACACTCAGGGTAACTTTCCAAATTGTTTGTGTGTGGCTGCGGCTAAAACACTGAGTGCTAGATTTGACCAATGCAGCAAAAATGACAAGCTCATGACACCTTATTTTATATATTCCTACCAGAACAACAGAAGCGACAGACCATTTCATTTGTTTGTGACACATTCTAGGGACTAAACTGTCTCCAAATGAGAAAGACAAGTTTACATACACCATGTCTGGCAGTCTGAAAATAAAACCGCGTGTACTGATTAGAGACACGTCAACTGCACTGTGGCCGTGAGAGAAAGACAGAAAAACATGCGTCTTACCGTCATGAAGGCCAGGAGCTCCTCGTTGCTTCATTTATGAACTGGATTATTCTTCTGAAAGTCTATACTGCAAAGCAACAAACCACAATCAAACAAAAAAATCAGCACTTAAAAGCAGCACACATTTCTTTTAGTTCACAGGCCAAGGACACAAACGCTCATTCATACTCCAATCCACAACCAAAATAATAAAAACTAACAAAAAAAATCATCCCATTGTGATTTCTTGCATAATGACAAATTATTACTGTAAAACAATCTCATTTTTACTTTGAATATTCTCCTCTCAGTAATTTGTGGTTCATTTACTAATAGAAATGAATGAAAACTAAAGTTCAACAAAGTACTATGATAGAAAGATATGTCTTTCATAGGCTTTCTTTTCTCTACGCAAAATAGTTTTCTTTTTAATTCGGGTTTTAATCCCTGCATTTTATTGCAGTAGAAACAAAGGTGTCACAGACAATAAAAAGGATAAAATACCATCACTCAGCAGTTCAATTATTTAATCCTATTATTATAACCGTAACTCAATATTCTAAGTAACTTCTGCTACCTTCCTCTGAATTTTTCATTTGAGTCACAGTCCTTTACATTAGCCAGGGCTAGTAAATGTACGGTGGGCTGTTCGCATTCCAACAAAATCCCGTTAAACCGTACGTGCGGTTTTGCTTGACTGCACCAATAAGGGCCCATAATTCACCTTCAACCATCACGCAGCCCAATTAAGGTCCCTGGCCTGCATAATTACGCCTTGCTAATTATTCCACGCCTGCAATTTGTCTCCTAGCAGCCAGTCGGTCAGGATGATGACCTTCTACAACAAACAGGGTGCAGAGGCTGGTACAAAGCTAATTAGAGAGCAGTGTAGGAGAACCCCACACCTCCTGCCAGGCTGGGATGGGGGTGAATGACCACAGGCTTTTTTATGCAGGATGGAGAAGACGGCTATCAATGTGCACTTGGGCAAAAAAAACATATTCTGCAAGACGAAGGCCTGACGCAGCACTTCAAAGTCTCTCATCAATAACAATGATTTACACATCTTCAAGATGATTAATGTGAGCTACAGCTTACAAAGTCAGGAACTAAAATACTACAGCAACTAAAACTAATCTCAAGGACGAGGAGACAAAGAGGGGACAATTTTTCCTTGCATTTTTGGGTCTATGAATTGAAGCCCATTTCAGCCAGAGGACCTGTTGAAGTCATACTCGTAAAACAGTTTGGCTTGGGCTTTGGCAACCTGATTTTCAGAAGTATGTTCAATCTCAAGTACACAAGGTAGACTCTTAAAACAGTCTATAATAAAACGTGTCAAACCAAGAGACACACACACACTTGTGGCAAAAATGGGATGCGTTTCATTTACCTTTTAAAAGTGGCAGTATATGCAATTCCTCTGAATGATTTAAAACTTACATAAAAGTGAAACTTTTACCTTCACAGCAACATCTTTGGAAATTCATATGTGGATTCAATTAAAATAAAATGTAAAATACTACTTTAATAAAACTGAACTGAAGGAATAGTGATTTAAACATCTAAAATAAAGAGCAGCACACAGTTCCTGTTTTGCAGGTATTAGTTGTCCACTTGAGTACATGGGGGTGGGGAATTTCTGCACCATTAAGGTCCGTTTCTTTAATTGCTGGTCTATGTATTGGATCCATGTATTGGATGGACATATTTGGCCATCAGGTCTCTCAGATTTTGCATTGTTGCAAACCACTGCCACTTCATTTTACAGATGAGAGTATAAAAAGTAAATATAATAAAAAACAAAACATTTTACTCAAACAGAAAATATAAAACTATTAAACATTATATTATAATACAGAATTAACCTTATATAAAGCAAATATTAATAAATCTATTATACATAAAAAGAATGTCTGAAAACTCAATGAGTATCATTGTGTAACATAATTTACAATCTTTTTAAAGGAGAAAAACTCAGTCTTAGTACTGAGTGCTGACGATGCTCCAGAGTGAAAGTCACCATGAGCAAAAATTGATACAAATTGCTGTCTGGTGAATTGGACAGCAACGTACAGTCAAAAAATGCATCTGCAGGCAATTGCAGGCTTTTGTGTATCTGTGTACAGTCATTGCTGCATTTCAATATGTATGAAATGTTCTAAAGTGAAAAAGACTATCAAGACGCTATTACTGTGCTCCATGACCGATCACTGTTGTCACTTCAGAGTACCTAAGTACTGGTGCCCATCCCGTTACCACAGCCTCCATTAAAACAGGACCCATCCATATAGATTCAAACCCTCACCAAGTGGCCAGTATAAGTGCCTGTTCCTCGGCGTTGAGGATTGGAAGTTCATGTTCAGATGGTTCTGCCAGGTTAATCTGGTTCAGGACTGTATCATCGCTCAATTGATGATCCTATAAAAACACACAGACAGAAACAGGCATGAGAACCAGAGCAGATCCCAAAAAGACCTAAAAAAAAAAAGAAGAAAAGTGTATGACAAATAAAGATCACAGTTTAGATAAGTGAAAAAGGAGAGAAACAGTAAACGATTTCAAAACTCAGTTATAACATGACATTTTTTACTGTATTATGAGCAGCATTTTTAACATTTTATATTATCTTATCGAACTTCACATTATTAAAGTGTCATAAAACAAGCACTTAGCTTAATATAATCTCTTTAGAAGGGTTATTTCCTGAAATATTACCTCAAATGAGAACACGATGCTTGCTCAAGCATCAAGAAATCAATCATAGTCAGTTATCATCAGACACTGATACTTATTAGCTGGGGTGGGATGTTCCTCTGCTTTAGCCTATTAAAAATCTAATTTGTAGACATTCAAATTCAATTCCCATGAAATGAAATCTGACAGCTCTGATGCATGATATTTTACCTGAAAATCCTTTATACAAAGACAAACAACGACAACCGAGACCCACTTGGAGTGCTATCAGCCCAGAGTTTGTAAGCAATACTGATCTTATCACGTTTAATACGAAAACTCAAGCCATTCTGCAAAAAATGATTTAATGTGCTTTTTAGGGCAACAACACACAAAAGGAGGTCAGCTGAAGGGAAAACGAGATAAGGTCCGGGAATTTTCCGTAAAATCTTTGTCTGTCCCCAATTTGTCATTTCTGCAGCCAAAGCAGATAACGCCAGACAGAGCAATGCCACTGCACAGAACAGCCAAACACCAGATAAAACTCAACCGCCGTCCAAAAAAGTGCAATAAAAGTAAAGCAACTGCCCTATGCTTAGAGGAGAGAGACAGTGTGAGGAAGATGGGAAAGAATGGGACAGATGGAAATGTGCATGACATTTATTTTTCACGACCTTCACTGCAGCTCAATGTCACATCTGCCATCAGCACAAGAATAAATGTCGCCCCCCGATGGATGGGATAAGTACTGCACCATTCTTGCCCCCACAGGGACTGTGAGGGGTTTTTGTTTACCAGGGGCCAAAATGATCGCTTGTCAAATGCCAAATAAGAATAGAAAATGTAGAAGTTAATGTACATTGCTCATGTAAGTCATGCATGTGATTCAAATGACATGCAAAAAGATATATACTCCTATTAACATATGCTCATCTGGAATATGATGCTCTTGTAAGAAGATCTAAAAAAATTTACAGGACCAATACAATAAAAAAAAAAAAAAAAAAAAAAAAAGACATCTAAGATGAGAGTTTGACATCTAAGATGAGTTGTAGACACAAAGTTCTCCTGAAAATGAGTTCTCTTCCCTAAAGCACCTGAGAGAGAGACAAACAGTTATTTAATCATTCACGCATTCCATCAATTCCTTACCCATTCACACTGCTGGGCAATCCATGTTTTCTTTAATTCATTTATTTCATATTCCAGTAACTCCATTCATGCATTGCCATTTATCCATCCTTCAATCGCCTGCACAGAATAATAATTTTTCTTGACATTATATTTCTTACCTGCCATGTTAACATCGATTCCTGACAGACTGCGGGGCCGTCTGCAGGTGTTCTTTGGCCCTGCGATACTTGTAGTAGGTCAGGCAGGTATAACTGCACTCCAGGTGGAACTGAATGGCCAGGTTCCTGTGCAAGTTGTTGGCGAAGAGCTCCTCACATTTACGCACTACAGAAAGAGTACCAGTCCATGAGTGACAACATCTACATTTCTACACATTCATCTACATATTAAGCATTTATTATATTGCCACATATCTCCAGAGGACAATGCTAAATGGTTGTATAATGCATTGCACATTTATAGAGGAATAATAATTCTGATCATCACAGATACAGTATGAGCTTGCACTGCAAGGAAATAAACCTATTGGCCATATTATATCACTGTCGTTAGTATATGGATTGATACCCACAGGGACCTAAACTAAAAACAAAGGAGGAAGAAGAAAAAGGAGGAAGAACGGAATAAAAAGTGGAAGGGATATGGAAATGAAGAATGAATAAAGGGAAGAAAGAACAAAAAAAAGGAACAACAACGAGGAGGGTATGGAAGAAACTAACTGAATAAATAAAGTATCCATTTAAATTCTCTCTCAGTCCATAGCTTCACATCCACTTTCACCAATATTGCATGTATGAATGCTTAAGGCCCCTCATAAAGCTCACTGTAACCTTCAGCGTGATCTGTGTTAGGATCTGAGTGCTTTAAAGTCCCCTCATTGCAGATTAATATACGCATATACTAACAGCTCCAGATCATTTATGGGCGAGTAACGCAGATGTATTTGCGTGTGCAGAAAATATGCAGAAAAATATCACAGAGTGCCTCAAGTATATGCAGACTGAAATAGCTGAAATTCTAATTTTGAATTCATCATACATGCATCTTCAAATGTCATCAAAGTATATCTGTCTGCGCGTTAAGAGGACAAAAAAATAAAAATCAACTGTATTTGCAGTTTTATTCTAGAAAGCGAAAGAAATTACTAATTGGGTACAGACATATGAGATTATATTTTTGTGTAGTTGGGCATGTTAAACAAATACAACCGATTATGTATTTTATTTATTTACTACTAAGTAGTAGCACTTAAGACATAATTATGATAATTGTGTTAAGTACAATTAATTACAGAATTATCATCATCATCATCATCATCAAATAACAACAACAACAACGACAACGACAACAATTGTATACTGACAACTCTCAGTATCAGACTGAAACTCTGGTTAACCTGGAGTCTTTAAAACTTGTAAAATTTAAGCTACATATTTAACATTTAACTAGGACTGACTAATCACAAAGTAGTGGCTAAATTATAATAAATAAAATCAACTCACAATTTTTAATTGATTGACAGCCTTACTGAATACCCCTTAAACGTATATATAAAAACACTACCAAATCGGTTCCCAACAGACACCTTCATGAAAGCAGTCACCTACAGTCTGCGTTAAAATCTCAGTGGACCAGTGAAATCCCAGTACAGGCGTGACATTTACTAACCACAATGATGAAAAGCCTGGACCAATTTCCACTCACCCATGTAACTTGCTGAATGTAAACACTGATTAAAAAATAATTGACCTTTATTATTTACCTCATAAAATGGAAAAACTGCTCAGACAAATTTGCTCGAAACATAAACCCTATTGAAATCTCATCTCGTGGTTAAACCCGAGTGCAGCTCTTGAAGTGAAATACGACCTTTCTGTTCGGAGAAATCCTTTCTCAGTTTCTGACCATTTTCACTTTTTAAAAAATGCAAAAGCACTCTGTGTCCTTTGAGTGCATGAGTAAGTAATGACTGCTAGGATAAACATATCACATGGTGTCCTTTTATTCACACTGAATTGAACTGTGTAGAAAATCAGCTTTTCTTATTCACATTGCACCGTTAAAGAATGTAGAGATGTAGTCCATTCTGGTCCATTCCTGGCCCATGTCCGACAGCTTATCAGAATTACCGGCCCGAGACGGTGTTTTTTACCCCTTCTCCTAAAAAAAAGCTATTAAAATAGTTCAGTTTTGTATGTAATGCCAAATTGATTATATTTTGTTTTGTTATTTTAAGTTTATTTACAAAAACCTTTGGAGCATTTTTTGTTCGTTAAATATAAGTTTTTTTTTTTGTTTGTTTTGTTTTTACGCAATGACCAAGCGGCCAGCGGCAGACAGTGAGCCTCTGTTTGATCAATTTAGCCTTCTCAAATCATCACGACTTGCCTAAAATAAAATCTATAGATATAAAACAGTTCAAGCATATAACAATGTTTAAACATTAAACTAGATAAATGTGCACTATATCCAACAGTTTGTGTGGAGAGTGGAAGCTAAAGCTTGCTTTGCAGGATATGGAGGGGCCAGCACGATCGCTTGCATTTTTTTCATTGGACAGGCCATCATTTTGCTCATAAGAGTTATACATAATTCATAACTGTAAAGGGTCTACTTGTGTACACTCACAATAAAATCAACAAAACGTTGTGCTTTTATAAAATAAAGAAAACAAACATGATGCTCTTTCTGCCGTCTCGGTCTTGAACAGAAACACTTCAGGAAAAAAATTAACAAAACTCAGTAAATAGCCTACATGTCTCACATACATGATAAATACACAGTGGGTACGGAAAGTATTCAGACCCCCTTAACTTTTTCACTCTGTTATATTGCAGCCATTTGCTAAAATCATTTAAGTTAATTTTTTTCCTCAATGTACACACAGAACCCCATATTGACAGAAAAACACAATTGTTGACATTTTTGGACATTTATTAAAAAAAGAATAACTGACATATCACATGGTCCTAAATTTTCAGATCCTTTGCTCAGTATTTAGTAGAAGCACCCTTTTGATCTAATACAGCCATGAGTCTTTTTGGGAAAGATGCAACAAGTTTTTCACACCTGGATTTGGGGATATAAGAACGCTTTAAACTACTTCTACTTTCATGACTAATTGATGGATGTTTAAAATATAAAAATTAGGAGAAGCCTAAAACAGGACCGAGGCCCGTCCCACGTCTGAACTATGATGTGAAATTTCTTCAGCCCGAGGGGTGTAAAAAAAGACGGGGCCCGTCGGGCCTGTGCTGAAATGCAGGGCTTTATAAAGTTGCATAAGAGTAACACATTGCAAAAGAGACAAGAATGTACCACAGCTAGTACAACTACAAAGCTGCAATAACATGCTAATGCTTAAAAGGGGTCATGAATACACATCACTTTATTTCACAGGTGGCAACATACACTCACCTGCATTCAAGCACTTAAATTTTAAATCATTTATTTCTATGTTGACCCTGCTTGAGGCCCCTGGTAGCAAGAGGTCCCAAGCTCTGATCCCATTGGACCAGTCCACAAGCCAGCCATGCTGCTCAGACTTGGAAAGCAATTGCAAACCAGATTTTTCAGAAATTGCTTTCCAACCTCAGCTCAGCCAGCTAGATTAAGGACAACGCAAACTTGTATAGCTGTTTGAGTAATGAATTTAACAGTCCAGAGGATTTAAGAGGTAGCTGTGTTGATTGTTTAGATGTAGCCATTCCTGCAGCAAATTGATGCCCGGAGGCTAAAAGAATGTGTGTAGGCATGAAGGGCAAAACGGCCATGTAAAGATGGGTTTCCTGATCAAACAAAGCAGTTCAATGTAACAAAAATCTTTTTGTCTGGTATAACTCTGGAGCAGAGTTTCCCACTCATACAAGCTCTATGTTGATTTAATTCTTTCCTAAAACATGCCAAAATATGAATTTGAAGTCAACTAAGCAAATTTTGTTGAATATTAAAGGGTCATTCACCCAAAAAGGAACGATTCTGTCATTTACTCGCCATTAAGTTTCAAAACCCATAATCTTTGAAACAAAAATGAAGAGATTTTAATGAAACCTATGCAGCTTCTGTCCCTCTATCAGAAGTGCAGGTAAGCAAGATCCAAAAAAAAAAGTCACAAAATGAATAAGTCTTGTGAAGAGATACAAATCCCTTTATCTGATGAAAATATTTAATTTATGCTTTTATTCACAGATAAACATAAACAGAATTCATCACATATGGTAAACATGCCAGAAGGAACCTCATTTCTGCTCTCTTTGCAAGACTTGGGTTAAACGGCTTAAATCAACTGGATTTTTCAAAGCCAAGCGAGGCACATTTTACAGAACACGTTCATGCAGTTCGAGAGGAATTCATCTCGTTTATAAGACTGCTGTTATTTGTGAAGGGAGTATAAGATATTGTTTGTTCCTGCTGGTCGAAACGGTCTGCTTCACAGTTTTAGTAATCCATGAACAACTAGCAGTTAATCAATGCTAATTTTACATCTCTGTAGATGTAGAGGCATTAAGATTTAGAGTTTTCAAAACACAAAAATATGTTTGCCCCTGAATTTTAGCTGATGGGTTTCACAGAGGCAATAGTTCTTTTTTACTTTTTCCAAGCACTCTTTGAGACTAGAAAATAAGACCCCTTTTATGAAAGCGAATCAATACTTTTGTCAGAGTTTGCAACTTGATAATTAAAAAAAATATATATATTATAAAAGTTTTCCCAAAGTAAGCTTTTTGCCATTTTCCTTCAACTTTGTCAATACTTTTGCTAAATAATGAAAAAAGATGGTATGTGTACTTTTTAATGTTTTATGATGAAAGGCAAATTAAATTTAGATTGCAAAAATCCATAACAGAAAAATGGCTTTAACACACACTATCACACACACAAAAAAAAACCATTGCTATAATGAAGGAATTCATCCAAAAATTACACTTTTGGAATCTACTTTACTCACCCTCATGCTAATTTAGTCTTCCTGTTAAACACGAAAAAAAGCTGAATAAGGGAGGCAAATGAAATTGTCAATACTAGTCAATTGTCAATTTATCGTCTAATGAAATTCTCCGTACACCTCATCGCATAAAGTCAAATGACACCCATTTCAGGAACAGTTTGTAATAGTCATTATTCATATAAAATCTTGCATTCAGCCACTGAAATGTAGTGAATACATACATGCAGAAACATCTTTGTATGCAAACAAAACAGATACTGTAGGTTGCAGGTTCCAGGCATTAGCTATATTGAAAATGGAGAAGATGTGAAAACCTTAAAAATTGTTAGACACTACTTGTGTATGGTATTAAGTCCATGTCCAGATATACAACTTCATGTTATTTCTATTTAAATCAGCTGAATCCCTGGAGAATCCCCTAAATTCCCCACAACTCTCTGTGAAGGACAGTCAATGCTTTTGGCAGTCAATAGTGGAACTGACAAAACACCTCAGCGAGGTGTTATTCCAGCTTTGAAAGCTTCACAAATAACATCATTCTTTAAATTCAGCCCAGCGTGCCATGAGAGAGAGAGAGGCATGATGTCAGGATCTTTTGAAGCAGATCCACTCACTAATACAAGACAGAATTATTGCCTGTATCCTCTTGTAAATATTGCATCTTAACATCTCTGCGGATTAGCTGATGCATGTCTGATTAAAAGGCAGCACAGGAAACTCATTCCGAAAGGCACAGGAACCCAATTAAGATGCTGCTTTGCTGCAGAGCTCATCATTTGGTCTGTGATTCCCTGGTGAACCCACATTAACATCCAAAACTCTTCAGAGGAACGGGTCAATATCCTGCCACTAAAGCAATGCAATCTTTGACTGGCTTTTTTCACCCTCAGACACCAATTCAAGGGCATCTACAAAGAATGCTTCATGCTTCGGTTCACACAAAGTATTAAAAGGCTGTTTGATGCTCAGACATTTTAATTTCAAGGTGGGTTGAAGGAGGCCTTTCTGGCACAAGGGTGTCATGTTATGTCAGAGGTGATATAATCCTGATGAGTGTGAAATCCTGTTCCTAAAAATCCAAATCCTTCTGAAACGAGCAACAAATGAACAGAAGTAATGAATTAGCCCAAAGATGAACTGTACACTTTACAGGATTTTAAATGGCACAATTAAATATCCCAATATTGGCACAATAAAGCAGGTTTCTTCTATGTGTACTGTTTTAGGTTTAAGTTCATAAGGTCAAGCTCTTCTCTTCTTAATCCTGCTGGAAGTGGTTATCATGAGGACCGTTGGGAGGGTCCCATAATGTACATTCACTTTTTCACAATGTTCACTTTTTACTATCATCGTGAGGAGGTTTGATCTGCACCACAGAAAGCCAAATCTGAGCCAACACACTCATAAGCAGAAGCAGTGTGAAACCTCAAAGCTACATCTCCATTTCACACACAAACATTATGTGCTGACATCATCAGCTCAAACTAACGGTCACCGCAAAGAAATAAACACACACACAGCCTGAATCTCCATGTCACCCCAGAGTTGACATCAGCTTCCTTAAAAATGACCCACTTAATAAGAGCTGACAGCTGTGTCATCGCTCCGCTAAAGAGCAGCTCAAGTCGCTGGCATGTGCCTTCAAGCAGCCGAAGTCACGTCAGGACCTGAGCGGTGAAGAAATCTGAAACAGCGATGGGGTCTGAAATCCTGTTAAATATTTCTAATTCCAATTTCAACCCAATTATTTTTTCCCCAGAGAAAAAAGCCAACAGCACTATTTGAAGTCTGTTTAAAAGTGAAATTCCCAAAGATTCAAGGTCCAAAAAAAAAAATAATAATAAAAAACATTGCCATTATATGTTTGTATTTCAAGACCGTACTGAAATCCCTAATTTTTATTCCTATAAATGCTTAATCATGCATTTAAAACAAAAATCAGTAAGACCTGAATCAGACCAACTTGAGATGAAATCGCAACATTCAGTTTGATGCAAAAATGGAAATCAAAATAATAATGTGTTTCACAGCAACAGCAAAATCTCTGATTGGAGGATCTCACTTCAGGATTATTATCAATGTAGGACTTCCCTGGGAATTTGGAATTTAGTTATTTAATAGAATAGAAGCATGATCTTTATAGTTCGTGACGGGTATATTAGATTAGATTGAACTTTATTGTCATTGCACATGTATGGTATAAGGCAACGAAATGCAGTTAGCATCGAACGAGAAGTGCAATAAGCAGTAAGTACAGAATATACAAGGTCTACAATATGTACAATAACTATACAGATAAGTATTATGGACATAATTTACAGATTTTAAATACTATTAGCATGATATACAGATAGGTTTACTATGAACATACTATACAGATGGATTATGTAAAAGTGTATGTACACTACATGCAGAACTATGAAAATAATTACACTATTGCAATGGACAGCAAAGTGCATAGAAAATATTTCAGTGTGCTAATGGATTATTCAGTGTTCCTGGATGAACAGACAGTAGTGCAAGTAATAACAAGTTACTGTTTTTTGCTTGTTGTGAATAAAATCAGTCAGATGTAGTGTTGAAGAGGGGGAGGAGTCTGTGTGTGTGGTGTGGGGGGTGTTGAGGGGTGTCAGAGGGCAGAGTTCAGCAAAGAGACAGCTTTAGGAAAAAAGCTATTCTTGAATCTTGTGGTCCTTGTCCGTATATCTTGAAAGAGTTACATTAGTTCTAAAAATCAACTCCTCTTTGAAGAAAAGGGAATTATTTGAAGGAGTTTTTACTTCCAGAACTCTGTCTGGCACTGCTGTCCTCTCAGGTAAAGAACTACACAACAGTGTGTGCGTGTGTTTTCTTGCCTTTCTCGATGCAGCTGAGCATGAGGTTGAAGAGTTGTGGGGATCTCTCCTCTAGTATCTGCTGATGCAGACTGACATATCGCAGTGTCCACCAGGGCAGCAGCGATTTACAAACACGCAAACAGAGAGACAACAACACAAGTTACATTTACGCTATAGTTCAGAAGTTTGTGGTTGGTAATATTCAGGTTTTGGAAAGATGTCTTTTTAAGTGAAGGACTGCATTTATTTGATCAATTTAAAATAAAATGTAAAAAAAAAAAAGTTACGATATTTTCAGTGATGGCAAATGGAATTTTCAACAGCCATTACTCTTCAATGTCACATGATCCTTCAGAAATCATTCTAATATGATGATTTGCAACAGTTTTGCTGCTTAATATTTGTGGAAACCATTTTTTATATATATATTCATTAATGTGTCCTTGCTGAATAAAAGTAAATTTTTCCAACAACAACAAATCCTTACTAACCCTGACCTTGAACATTAGTCTACATGTACAGTATATACAGCACACATTCATTTTGAGCAAGGTACTCCCTATAAATGGACATTAAAGTTTGTTGAAAAAATAATCTAATTTCCTAACACAACAAACAGTTAGTTCATCTGTTCTATATAAACGACACTAATTTGGTATGACTGGAGAGTAAATGTGGTCCACTTTTTCTTAAAGTCACAAAGTCAAGGATGAATGGAACCACTTCGTAAAGTGTGGGCCATCTGCAAGGTGTCTAAAAAGAAAGTTTGCGCAAACAAATGCCGCGTTTCCACCGAAATTACCCGGAACATTTGTACCAGGAACTTTTTTTCCCAGGAACTTTTTCCCCCCAGACCTGTTGCTTTCTGCGTTTCCACCACGGTGTAAAGTACCGGGAAGATTAGGCAAATAGACTGGTGACGGTCTGCGCGCGTTTCTCAATACAAAGTACGCTGATTTTGGATGTGCATCTTCGGTAGTTCAGACTTTGTGCATTCGACTCGGGAGTGTGATGTCCGCAACGACGCAATCTGCAAACAGCAGTGTACTTGATAACTTCAGTCAGTTCGCCTTGATTACTGCAATTTTCCTCTATGTATATTTACAATAAAACGAAATAGGATAAATACCACTGCCTCCTTTCGTTTTCATTTAAGCATAATAGCTGCAGAAATTTACTTAGTTCAGGGATATGTGTGTGTGTGTGTGTGTGTGTGTGTGTGTGTGTGTGTGTGTATATATATATATATATATATATATATATATATATATATATAGGCATTACAATGAAACGAAATATTATAGAAATTAGCCTTTTTTATTTTAACATAGATAAATTGAATACAGTCCAAAGAAAACCTGTTAGATTTACCCCACAGCTGAATTATATCTTATGTTTAACCACTAAAGAGACATCAGAGCCAGCGGCACATATCAGAAGGTCTAACCGAAGTGAGGCTGCTGATTGCGTGTAGCTGACCGTCTCCGAGATCGCTGTCTTTATAAATAAACCACAGATTTGAGTTTTAAACAACTACATTCTCCCCTGAAATACTTTTAAAATTACATTTAATGACACAATAACAGTAATATTTTGAAAATGTTGATCCGAATAAATGGTGGTTGAACTCAACCAATGCTGCGTGAACTCAACCAATCAGCATGTTTAGCGCACAAGTCCCTCCCCCGAAAGTTCAGGAACTTTGAAAAAGTACCACCTCGCCAGCAGGGACTTTTTGAGGGGCATTTTTTTACCCTGAACTTTATTTAGTTCCTGGTTCCTGCGGTGGAAACACACAGAGTACCAGGCCAAAGTCCCTAGTTCCTGGGTAAAGTTCCTGCGGTGGAAACGCGGCAAAACTCAGAGCGGTGATGTTTAGAGATAAGCATTTAGGATATTATTTCCACACAACACACAAAAAAATAAATAAATAAAAAACAGTAAATATATATGCTGGCGTACTGTATCTTCCCTGTAAATGACTAGAGTCAGAGTTTGTGTGTTTGTTCTTGCAATAATGAAATGACGTTCTGGAACATGAGGGAGTTGGGGGCATGTGAAATGCTGCGCCTCTCTTTTGGTCAAGTTATAGAAGCAGAAATATTTTTTATAAGGAGGAGAAATAATAAATATATAAATGCACTTGTAATGCCTGTTTGTCTGTACAGCGTGTGTATCACAGTTATATCACTGAAAGAGAGTGCAGGCCCGGCTGGGAAAATAAGCGGTTTAATTTTATAATTTTATAAACCAAAATACCAGAAAAAGATTAAGGCTATACTGTACTGCTTTGAGAGAGAAAACTGTGACACTCAAGACTTTATCTTGCGTTTGAATGCATGAGAGCCACATATCACATATATCTCTCTCACACACACTTAGTGAACTGCATATGTTTGTGAACACAGAAATTCAGATTCTGACTGAGGACATGAAACTGGGACCCTTCTGGAAGAACTGTAGCTTCAGATCTGCTGATCAGTGGCTGTTCAGACCAGGAGGGGGGCAGGGGTTCGAGTCTGATGCTAAAGTGCCCTTTCGGTCTGATCTGAGTAAAGCAATTTTCTCTGGACCACCATTTCTACCAAGGAAAAGTAGGCTGCATAACTCCTGCAACTTTACAAATAGCACAATTAAGGTCCATACTGTGCATGGCAATGAAAAGGTAGCTGGGATGTTACTTTTCTTGCTGTAAAGAGCCATCAGCAGTTTTAGAACAGAACCGAATCATTAATTGCCACATGTTGGGTGACATTTTTTAATAGTAGTCAGTTCTTATACAAAACAATTGTAGGGCTTATGAAGAATGTGACTTACAAAATGTTTGGAGGATTTATGATGTTTTGTGTTATATATTTTTTTTAATATCTAGGAAGTCTATTTGGAAACTGTCTAAGTTTTCAGTTCCACCTGAAAAAATACATACTCCCCGGGTTTACATGAGTCAGGCAGTGTTTTGTTTTTTTATTTATGTGAATTTAGGAATTTGTGAACAACAATACAAACAAACACTCAGCCTGCTGTTGCAGGTTTATGTAACACATTCTTAAATATGGATCAATATGGAATCAAGTAACACCAACATCAGCAGACAGAGATCCATCTTAATGATCCGCTGTGGTGCTATGGGAAGAGGCCTTAAAAGACACATGCAGAGAGCCAAAAAAGAAACCAGGGTCATAATTTAACTCTTAGTTTTGACAGCCTCATAATTCTTCATTGACTCTCTCAGCAGTGCACACAGGAGCGTAATGACCTCAAACATATGAGTGTTAAATTAAAAAGTGATAGCTCCTAAATTACCAACACACACGTGAAGTACTGAGTTACTCTAAGTAAACTTAAACCACAGTGCAGTCCTTTATCCCGAACATCGGTTTCCCACCAAATTTTTTTTGATTTTATTGTTTTGATATTAATTCAATATACAGGTGCATCTTAATAAATTAGAATGTTGTGGAGAAGTTCATTTCAGTATTTCAACACGAATTGTGAAATTGCGTATGGTGTAATAAATAAATTCAATGCACACAGACTGAAGTAGTTTAAGTCCAGGTTATTTTTATTGCGATGATTTTGGCTCACATTTAACAAAAACCCACCAATTCACTATCTAAACAAATTAGAATATGGTGACATGCCAATCAGCTAATCAACTCAAAACACCTGCAGAGTTTTCCTGAGCCTTCAAAATGGTCTCTCAGTTTGGTTCACTAGGCTACACAATCATGGGGAAGACTGCTGATCTGACAGTTGTCCAGAAGACAATCACTGACACCTTTCAGAAAAAGGTTAAGCCACAAACATTCATTGCCAAAGAAGCTGGCTTTTCACAGAGTGCTGTATCCAAGCATGTTAACAGAAAGTTGAGCGGAAGAAAAAAAGTATGCACAACCAACCCGAGAGAACCACATCTTTATGAGGATTGTCAAGCAAAATCAATTGAAATATTTTTGTGAACTGGGGTCAAGGCATCAAGAGCCACCACAAACAGACGTGTCAAAGAATGTGCTGAACCACAGACAATGTCAGAGGCGTCATACCTGGGCTAAGGAGAAGAAATGGACTGTTGCTCAGTGGTCCAAAGTCCTCTTTTCAGATGAGAGCAAATTTTCTATTTCATTTGGAAACCAAGGTCCTAGAGTCTGGAGGAAGGGTGGAGAAGCTCACAGCCTAAGTTGCTTGAAGTCCAGTGTTAAGTTTCCAAAGTCTGTGATGATTTGGGGTGCAATGTCATCTGCTGGTGTTGGTCCATTATGTTTTTTGAAAACCAATGTCACTGCACCAGTTTACCAAGAAATTTTGGAGCACTTCATGCTTCCTACTGCTGACCAGATTTCATTTTACAGCAGGATTTAGCACCTGCCCAAACTGTCAAAAGCACCAAAAGTTGGTTAAATGACCATGGTGTTGGTGTGCTTGACTGGCCAGCAAACTCACCAGACCTGAACCTCATAGAGAATCTATGGGGTATTGTCAAGAGGAAAATGAGAAACACAATTGGAGTAGAAATACGGAACTTTTCCACAACATTCTAATTTATTGAGATGAACCTGTATATAATTATCTACAGATTACATCAAGTCGTACTCTCCAACTGTTTCACTGTATTCGACTGCATTCCTGCAGTGGTGCAAAAAGAGATTGTGCATCTCACCTGAAGGGTCTCCAGTTTGGCGCCACAGTTGATGACTATGACTCTGGTCAGCAGCAGCAGGAGAGGGTTGGACACTAGACTGTAGACAGACTCTCCATCCAGCGGAAGACTGAACACAGCCATGTTCAGGGCTGCAGGCTGTGTTTGTGTGTGTGTGAGATAAATTGGAAAAGGCAAAGAGACAGAAAGAGAGAGGGGGGGGGGTGAAACAAGATTAGAGAAAATTAAAACTTCTTACAGTATTAGGGACATCTAATATTAATTCCTCATGGTTTTACAAAAATAATGAAAAGTGCAACAACCGTTGTGGTTCCTTAAAGCTGCAGTAGGTAACTTTTGATGCTCTAGCGGTTAATAAACAGAACTGCTTGCGTCTTGCGGAAGAACATCGTAGCCGGAACTACTTCTCTCTGTTTATGTCTATGAAGAATCACAAAGGTACTCGGTTACTCCGCCACGGAACCCCCGAAGCAATCTAAAATAGTCCGAATATAAACACTTATTATAGGTACACCCTAGTGATTCAGGACAAGCTAAAAACACGGTTTGGAAAATGGATTCATGGTGTACTCGCTTATTATATACATTTTTCTACATTTTGAACACAAACAAAGTTACGGACCGCAGCTCTGATTGGTTGTTTCTTGAGCGGATGAATTTCTGCAAATGGCAATAGGACCACTGGGAGCCAGAGGAGCTTGATTTTTTCACAGATTATCTGTCTCATATTCTACTGTCAGGACATAATGACAGGTTTAACAAATATGTAAAAAATATATTTTTACAAAAGTTACCTACTGCAGCTTTAAATTGTTATCAATTATTAATCAAACCAAAAATTAAACCAAAAAAAAAAAAAATCTCATTCTATTCTTCTCAACTACAGTATGAAAAAAATATGCCCCTTTTAGAAAAATTGCTGGTTTGTAGATTTTAATAAATATATAACTACAAGATGAGTCTCAAACTAGGCAGTTTCCATTAAGTGATTTACTACACTGCGATTTATTTTGCAAACTTTTTTGTTTTAACACTAAATTTGTATAAGATTACATTAATATATTTTAGTTTATTGTAAAAAACACAAATGTTTAATATTTTAGTATTTTAGTAACATTAATATTAAAACAACTCATAAAAATCAATAGAATAAACGGAAAAAAATGCCTTACTTTAAAGAGGTTTTTGTCATATTCATTCTATTCCTCTTATGAGTTTTATATTCAGGCCCTACTGATGGTAAGTGCCCTCAGTCCATCCATCTCTCTCCCTGTGTGTTGCTCTCAGTCTAATTTAGCCTGTGCTCTCTAGGACAAGGCTGATAAAATCAGCAGCTTTAGAAAGGTGAGAGACAGCAGAAAGTGTTACACGCATACAGTGCCTCTCCAGGGATCTACAAGGCCTCCGTGGGGCATTAAGGAGAAGAATCTCTTCACCTCTGTACAATTAGGAGCCCTAAGAAGTTTCATTAGCAACCCTACAGCCCTCGACACACTCATTATCCAGAGCACTGACCTCACAGAGATGCCATCTCCTTTCCTTCCATTCCATCCATCATACACACTTCCATCCAACACACATATCACATGAGCATTTAGTTTTTTTCTTCACTCATTAAAAATGTGCTTACATTGACAAAATACTGCAAATGCAAAGGGTTAAGACAAAGAATACACAAATACATTAAAAATAGAGAAAAAAAAATCTCTGCCAAATAATGCTCTAAACTACAAAGAGAGCACTCTTATTTCGTACATTAGAGGTTAAAATAAACAACACTTCTATGGTATTTATTTTCTGATATATTAAATCACTCAAATAAAAAGGTTCAATTGCACGTTTTCATAAAAACTTCCTGACATTAAAACAAATATAATTAACAGAAAATAAGCTCCCACTAATGTATTTTTTAGCTAACAAACCAACTGTGAACAACTTTGAGGTAAATTCAACATTAAGCGACATTGTTCAACAGTGGTTTTATTTGACGTCTTTCTTTTGAATGAAACACTGAGCGTGTAGAAATTTTGTTAAACTGTAGTGCATCTTTCAACATACCTTCTGATGTTCACTCATGTTTATTTTGCGCTATAACTTGTATAAGTTGAAGAAACTGCCACTAGAACGGAAGTAGCTACAGTGATCTTATGTTCCTCATTTTAGTGCATCCAAACGGCATATATTGTTTGAATTTTGTGTTAAAACGTACAGGATTTGAATGCTGAGACTGTTTCTTATTGGAAGTAATAAAGTACAAACCTCTTTGTGATAATTGGATTGGAGGTACATTACAAATAATGTTTTGTGAAAAAGGAAAACTGTGGACCTGGCAACCAAGGATTGAATAACAGGTTTATAGGGTCAAATAGAACTTGCATTAATGGTGCTTCATTAATGCATTATTATTGCTTTAATCTGGACAGCCCTAAATTCGAGACAAGAAACATTTTCTTCACGTAAGTTGCAGTCCAACATGCTTCTCTGCTGCCATTTGATTGACAAAAAATAACTTTTTAAACAATCAGCTGATGGACAATAGTGCAGACAATTGCTTTTATCAGCCGTTACATTGGTGCATCCCTAATTATTACAGACAATGAAACTGGTCGAGCATGGAATCACAGGTGCATCATGGTACCGTACCTGTGAGAATCTCTGGAGCAAGACATGGAGCTCAACTGGCGGCCCGGTCCAATTACTCTGAGCAAAAAGGTTCAGACACCCCACTGCCAACAGAGCAGTTTCTTTACAGCAGACAAGAGATCAGGTTCAGAAACATGCATGTTTGAGAGCTAATCTCATTACAGCCACTGCATTTACTGATCTGAAATGCACAGATGTTGATTTCCACCACAGTATCCATCAGGTAAATGTTGTTTATCTCCGAAAATGTCGCCACAATTTTATGGCTTCAGACTTCACGACAATGATGCAAATGTAAAAACCAGAAGGAATGAATCAGGTGGCAGCAATGTGCCGCCTGCTGAAATCAAAGACCTGAGATTGGAATTCTGCTCCACGGTGGAGTCAGTCCCCAGATGCCATTGAGAAAAGACATTTACATGCACAAACATCCATGCATTCATGTTTCAGTGCGATCTACAGCGCTGATGAATTCTCAGGACTGAAACCATTGCAAGTCATGAATCTCATTGCATGTTTGGGCGCCTTTAAAATAATACATGCATAAATTAAAATAAACAACACAACAGAAAGAGAAGTGAGGACAAAAAGACAACAACAAAAAAAACACGCATCTTCCTGCATTCAACAGCACTAAGACATCAATCTACCTGCAACTAATCTCTCAACAGAAAGCATCGATCATTATTCAAGCCACTCCACTCATCTACTTTCTGCCTCACTAACAGAAGAGAGAGGCTGTATAGAAGATAGAGGAAGAGGGAGCGTGATCGAGCAAAAGATAGATAAGGAGAGAGGCACGGCTGAGGAGCACAGCGCAACCCTCCTTTCCTCGACACATTCTTTCTCTGGAGAGAAAGGATGGTAAAGTGGGCTTATGGAAAATTAATTTATGGCTGAAAGTAGGGGGACAGCGTTTGAACTCTGCTGTATGGTTTTAATCATTCTCAACAATAGAACGCTTCACTCCGCTGAAGTCACCATCAACCGTTAAAAGTCCTTACATGGTGCTAACACAACACACTTGCAGATCAGTCAGCTTCCTTGAGTACAATGGAAGCATCCTAGTTTTCCGTTTCTTGCTCTGTGTGAATATGCAAGTGTGTGAATGAAAATTCTGTCATGTGGAATACAAAAGAAGATACTTTGAAAATGTCACAATGTGTGTTTAAAGTGACAGCACACCATTGGATTTGAATATATAATGGCCATTTCATATTTCACAGAATATTTAACAGTAAAAGCTGCTTTTCGAAATTTCCGCATTTTACTGAATGACAGATATCAATACGACACCCATCAATAAATCTTCCACAGAAACACTATTTACAATAAACAGACTAAAAAAAAAAATCTCAGTGGTAGGACATGAGCTAAACTCCTGCTCAATAATGCATAGCCAATTACAGTAGACAGTACAAAGAAAGTACAAACCATTCATCAAAATAAATAAGACATTTCACTCCGTACAACAGAACTCAATTAAATGGCGCTATTTAACTGTAAATCTATTGCAATAAAGCCCAAACCGCCTGTAATTTAACAGGCACAGTGAGTGAATCTAAATGAAGACATCTTTAGGCAGAAGAGTAATTTAAATAAATAGTATTACAGTTTCACTAATTTATTTTTTTCCTCATTTGCATTTAGATAATAATGAATTTTAATTAACGAAAATAAATTTCATGTTTAAAACACAGAACATGTATGTGCCTTGAGTATTTAGCATATTTCCCACTGTGGTGAGGTTCATGGAGTTTAATAGTACAGAACAACAGAGTTAAATGTTGTGTGTTAAAAACTGAAAAAAAAAAGCAATCGTATGTTCTTAAATGCTCAAAATCTCCCTCACACACCAACTCCAGCAACGATCCACCATCTGATCACACAAACACACACACACACACACACACACACACACACACACACACTTAGAGTAGCTGAAGAGAAGACCATCATTCAAACATACAAATTAGTTTACAGTTTGTAGCTGAAAACCACTTTTTAGTACAAATTTCTCAAGTGCCAGTATTTCAAAGAAAAAGGAACACGATTCTCAGTTCAATGTCATTATTTTAAAACTGAAACGAGAGCAGAACACTCTGTTCTCAAACTCAACTATGAGCACTAAGTGTACAGTATGTGTGTGAAGGTGTATAATATGACACCGGCTTTTAGACTGCAGGGAACAGCTTCAGAAGTTACAAAAATGATCAATCACAAAACATACAATTGAGATGAGATTTGACTTTTCAGAAACTAACAACTTTACACAAATGTGTCACAATAGAGCATAATTTTTAATGTGACTGGTTATGGTGTCGTTTTCAAATGGTACTCTGGAGCCTTAAGTGTTTTTATTTTAGACACATTATTAAAAAGAAAAAAAAAAATATTATCCTGAAATAATCGGTTTAGTTAACAGACATTCCCTTTTACCCTAAAACACAAAACAATGCGATGCATATTTCAAAATACGGGGTAAAACACTGAAAATTCCTTCATCTTAACACTATTTTTATGAACTTTGTTAAAGTGGGCATAAATCCCTGCATGACACGTTATATATATTTTTTTCATTTGTTTTTTAGCATATCATATTATAAAAAAAGATGTCAATCTCCACTCACAAATGAGTAAGCGAATGCCCTTGTCTACTACAGAAAAAACAGATTTGATTCCAACAATCATCTCTTCAGTATCAAACTCAAATTCAGTTTCAGTTATTTGCTCCCTCACTTGCATACTGGGGGGGGGGGGGGGGGTCATAAAAGGAGAGGAGCAGCAGTATGCCTCTGTGAAATGTCTGAACCGTGAAATTAAATAGTTCATTGTACACAAAGCACTGTCCTGAAAAAGTATAACAAACTGACTCTCCCTCAGAAAAACTTGAAGTTACTTCATGACATATTTGCAGAAATGTTCACCAGAAAAAGTATGTGCTATAAAAGGTCAAAAGCAAATACTTAAGTTTTATACTCCACTATAATAAACCCATGAGTAGATTATACCTGGATAGACTGAATTAAAGGGAATAGTATTTGGTTACAGAATGAAATGCCTCAAATTCAAATCTTGGAATAAGTGAATCACTTTATCCATAAAAAATGGTGATATGTCTGAGAGAGAAAGGGACATATGAGAGGGATGAAATATGCAGTGTAGGATATACAAATGAACAGTTACAATATTCAAAATGCAAAGCTATTTGTCTCGCCACTCATAGCATATACAACTGACAGAGAGAGAGGAGAGATGGATAATGTATGAAATAAGAATAGCAAATAAAGCAATGAAATTCTAGAATTTAGCCTAATGGGGGGAGAAGCACCCGGCTGCAGCCTGCAGATCGAGGCGGGGTTGCACCTAGGGCGCCTCACACCTACTGCTGCGTCTTTCATAGACATACATGATTGGAAATGTGTGCGTAGTAGTTGGTGTAGGACGGAGAACGCTGTTTAAAAAGCTAAAAACGCTGTACAGTTTTATAAAGCCTTCATAATGCACAAAAAAAAAAAAAAAAAAAAAAACATTAGCTTGCAACTCGCCATGTCCCTGAAATGATTGTTTTGTTAAATTAAGCTGATCTTTAGGCTAACATACGAATATAGTAAATTAATTGGGTTGATTATCCACAGTAAGACGATCAGGTCTTCAGATAGAAGAATGAATTATGAATCAAATAATTTTAGAAAATTTGATTATTTCATATCATCAGAGTATGAGAAAGGAAAATGAAAGGGGTGTATCATTACTGTTTTAATTAATATAGCATGATAAGACAATTATTGTTACATATAGTAACATTGCTATAGTAACGAACACCATTTCATGATAATTGTGCTCTTATTTTACTGCAGTCTCACAGCCACTGTCAAATATTGAGATAAACTTTATAAAGTATCATCTATTTATATTAAATTGGTGTCTTCTCCTATATCCATATTGTGACCATTGAGCCGATTCTTTTCAATCAGCTGGAATGATTCGGGATATTCTACGTTTAATGTGGCTTAATGCATTAAAACTGTGTTTTTAAAAGACCAAACTCAGTAAACAAATTAATAATAAAGCATTCTATTCACTGACAGGCAGATGAGAATGCAATGCGTTTAATTGTGTTAAGCATTTTCCTCCCATAGAAAACCATTAGACTAAAAGTAAAAAACACGTAACGTGGCGTAATGCATTACAACATTTTTTAAAAAGACCAAACTCAGTAAACATTTTTAATAACACATTTTATTTACAGACAAGCAGGTTATGGGTGGAAATTAAACGCTTTGTGTTCATATTCTGTGCTCATATCTGCTTGTCTGTGAATAGAATGCTTTATTAATAATTTGTTTACTGAGTTTGGTCTTTTAAAAACACTGTTTTAATGCATAAAGCCACATACTTTCACATACTTTAAGCGTGCTTTTAGAATGTCCCAATTATTCATTTGTGAATTAATCTGGTCAAGAAGAGTAAACCTGCAGCAGCTAACATCTCTTGATTCAATAAATCAGACATAGTGAGTCAAGTTAACAATAAAAAACTGCATTATAGTAAAGGCTTTGTAAACTGTACAGCGTTTTTAGCTTTTTAGCAGCATTCTCCGTACTATACCAACTACTACACACACATTTTCTATCATGTATGTCTATGAAAGACGATTGAACCAATCGGAGTAGGTATGGGGCGGGGCTGCACGTGCAACCCCGCCCCAGGTGCAGCCCTGCCTCGATCTGCAGGCTGCAGCCGGGTGTACTTGAAGCGGGGCGTTCACACAAGGACGCATTCTTCTTGCGTTCCCTCTTCGTTCACTTGGCCGATTCGAATTCGTTGCACTATCAATGTTGTATTTTTAAGACGTGTGCAATCAGAAGTAGTGGCCTACTTTAAATACTTTTTAGTCCGATTTTCGAGTCACGATGAATAGGAGTGTGAATCGGAGTGGGCCGTGCTGTATTTTGATTCCCTAAAAATGCTACAAAAGCATCCTTTGTTCGGGAACCGAACTATAATGTATATGCTTGATTTACTAAAAGAATTGGCGTTTAAGACTATTCTTTACGAATTCGCCATGCATGTTTTGATTCACTAAAAAGAACCCGCTGAAAGAATCATTTGTCCGGTAAACACTGTATTTGATTAATCGACTCTTACTAGTCTTTTGCACAGGATTCGAACTATTTGCTGCGCTGTACTTTGATTCACTAAAAAGAACCGGCTAAAAGAATCATTTGTTCAGAATCTACATGGATTCACTAAAAAGAATCGGCTCTTAAAATTATTTTTTTTCCTATTTCTTTGGTCTAGATTTGTCACGCTGTACGTTTTTTTTATGTTTCTGGTATTCAGGACCAACTAGGGGCCATCTATTCGTAATCAAACTACAAGAATATGATTATGCTTTTATCAAAGAATCCAATAATTAGATGCATAAAACATATATGCTGCGGTGCCAAGGAACGCTGTCAGAGTAACGTTATTTAGTACGGTGTTCCGTCTGCCACGCCAGGCTCGAGAACCGTTAAAAAACAAAAATCACTAAATCGTAAAATATAAAATCACCATAATAATTCAGTTACGGTATTATAATATAATAAAACAAATAACAACATCTTAAATGTGTTACGCTCCTTATTGTCATTAACGCCCACAAAAATAACCCACGCACAGGAGTGTGTTCACGCAGGTGCTGCCCGGCTTTGTTCTAAAACGGAGCTAAATAACAGCGTATCTTCTCTCACCTCAACATCAACAGGACACACACGCGTCTGTCCTAAAGCTGCTCACACTGTCCCTCCGTGCAGTCAATACACAAGTACAGAAGTCACGCTGTTAGAACGCTGTCAAATATCGCTCGGTTCACAGTCAGCGGAAACTCACGCCTGTCCGGACACTGTCCCGTGCGTCGGCGCGGTGATTTCAACACACATGCGGCACATTTAAACCACGTGAGAGTGTGTAACTGCTGCGTCCAGCAAACCAACCAGCACGCAACACATCCGAGCAGATCCAAACCAGTTTAATTATCCACAGCTGGACGAAACCATCAACATCAGCCATCATCATCATCATCATCATCGTTGTTTCAAAACCACCTCGGCTCAGACTTGCCGCTGTCTCTTACCCGCGGTGCTGAAGCCGCTCTGTTTCCAGTCCGGGATCAGTTCGTCCGCCCAGAACCGCCGTCTCGAGCTGCAGCATCTTCATCCTCGTCGACCCTCTCCAGAGAAATGAAACTCGCGTCACGTCCCTCAAGACCTGCTCTGGCTGTGAATGCGAGACGTGATGGGTTCGTGTGCTCACTGTGATGTGTTTGATTTCTGCCCATGTGCTGAAAGTGTCATCAGTGAGCAGCCATGACAGCGACGTGGTGCATGATGGGATACTTAATAAGGCAGCGTCGCTATGGGAACGTCGAGATTTGTCCAGATGCTCAAAGGGGCGCAACATAAAATCAGTATTGGATTACTATAAATCTGTTACATGATTGAAATAATATCTGTTTTAATGCAAATTATAAGTATAATTAACCATTCTGTTGCCTTCTATTTTTGATGTAATCTATCAGTCTAATACTCAAATTCAACCCAAACGAGGTTTTTTGACTTGACAATAATAATGTTATTTGAAAATCTAATACTCAAAGTCCTATATGAACCTCACCTATACCTTATTTATTTATTTATTTATTCATGAGTTGTTTATTTGTAAATCTACATGTAATACTTAAATTCAGTAAACTAATTAGTTTATATATTATTTCATATTATAATTCTATACAATTATTAAACTGATGTAGTTAATACAATACAATTTCCTTTAGATTCCCTAATATTTTGTATTTTTAATGGAGTTAAAAGGTAGTTTGAAACTTCAAAGCAAATGACAAATTAGCATATAAAAAAGAAGAAAATATGCTTAAAAACTAATGCTGAAAGAGTGAAAGGTGAGTCTTTTTTTTATTTTTTATAAATTTTTATTCAGTCACTGAGCCCGTTTCCTCTCATCATTTTTGATATTAATTGTATCTGTCTCTTTTTTCCAATAAAGCTTTTGATTATTTTAAGCTGGCACAGAGCTGTAAATATAAATATAAATCTTCCCGTGCAGATGAACACTATTCTGCACCAAATGACTGACTGTTAGCATAAGGGAACCTGAGGGGGCCGTTGACTCCTGGAACCCTCCTGTTCCGTCTCTCTCATGCCTCTGATGCTTCTGGCGGTAGTAGAAGGTCATTCTCTTTATAAAAATCAAGCAGATGATTCGTCTTGATTACACAGAGTGGCAGAGGACCACTGGAGTCTGGAAGATTTAGCAGTGTTTAATGTGTGTTTGTATGAGTGTGTGTCAGATATAAGGAGAGGCCCCTAAGGAGAGGTCAAAAATACATTCACACATTCAAATGCAGAAATGTGAAATGACCACAATGGAAACCGTGACCCATTACATCAAACAAAACATTAAAAGTCAAATGCATTTGTGATCACATGCTCGCTTGGTATAGGAAATGTTGTTTTTGTTTTGGTGTAAGCTTTTTTTTGTGCTGATCCTAACACTGTGCTTCAATTTGTCAATTCCAATTAATTACATTCTATAGCTGTTTTCAATCTCTCTCTCTCTCTCTTGAGCAGAGAGGAAAAGTAATTAAAAAGGCAAGATATGGCTGTATTGCAACACTCATTAGCCTGATTTCTGGCTGTAGGACCAGAACCAGAATGCAATGTGAACTATGGTTTTCTTTATGTCTGGCCAGCATGATTTGATTATAATATGTCAGCTAATTATACTTATTGCCAGTTTTTATGGCTTTTCTGTATTTTTTTTTTTTTACTACCTGTTTTATTATGAATAGTTACATTGCAAAACAGATTTCAGTAGCATTTTGTAGTGTGCTAACTACAGTTAGAATGGTCTTGGTTTCCCAAAAAGTGACATTATTTAAATATTAAGCACTGTGTGGATTTCTACACCAGCGATCGATGGGTTCGGACCTTCGAGTGGCTGGTGGAGTTGTGAAAGACTATGCAAAAAAGACGTCTTCAGTCCCTCACAGTGATTTATCTCAGTGGCCACTGGAGTCTCATTTTCCAAACTGTCATCCGCACACCGGCCCCTTAAATGATTGAAGCCATTTTTCAAGGTCTTGGATCTGCGAATTTGTGTGTTGCAGCTTGTTTGGGAAACAAAGGGAAGCATTTCACCGGTCCAACGCCTGCAGGGCACGAAGAGCCGTACTCCAACACATAGGGCCTACACAGCACCCTAGGGAGGAGACGAGGGAAATAGCTTCCAACCGACAGAAAGATAAAGGCAGAGAAGATCTCTCAGTAGAAAAAACTGAAAGAGAACCTCCATGCAGTCTAGAGAAGAAAAAAAAATACAGCAGCAGTTGTTTATTGATCCCTCATAAAAGATTATACAAAGTTCCTCTCTCAGCTATTTTACCCTTTCTCTTCCTTGTTTGCTGAGGCAAGCAGCACTATTAATGGTGCACATACTTATGGTGAGGAAAAACTTTGGCATGGCAAGTTCCTGTTCATGCTAGAAATATGAATAATACCTCAAACCATTGAAGC
The DNA here is from genome assembly GCF_003368295.1 of Carassius auratus. NCBI lineage: Eukaryota > Metazoa > Chordata > Actinopteri > Cypriniformes > Cyprinidae > Carassius > Carassius auratus. The sequence continues at coordinate 13,264,622 of NC_039256.1, forward strand.
TTATTAAGTTGTGCTAAAACTTTTGTAAGCAATTGGACTTTTTCTCCTGATGGATGATAAAACATTGAACATATTTAAGGAGGGACTCACCCAAGCTATATCTAAGGACCAGAATCATGAGACTCTTTTGACTTTTTAGTAACGGTCTAGAAACACTTTGGCAACCGATCAGAACACCCTAGCAACCAATGGTTAATTTTAATAAATCTCAAAAAGTCAGAAAAATAAATTTTCAACTTATAAAAATGAGGTTGTTACAGTTTTTACAGATGTTACTGTTTGTGTTAATGGTCATCAAAGTCAGGCAACACAAACTTGTTTCATGATTTGAAACAATAATACTCATTAGAACATGCAGAAACTAAAGATATTTATTTTGTTGAAGAAAATGACTGGAAAAATATAAAGAATTAAAAAACAAAGTGATTAATATGTTCTGAGAATGAAGAGTAGTTTAATTCTAACCACAGTTAATAGTTTGGTTTCAACAACTTTCACTTAGGAGCAAAAAAAAAAAAAAAAAAAAACTGGAAATAAATAAAGATAATAAAATGTATTGTTATAATTATCAATATCGACAAATATGAAAAATATTGTGTTAATTGTTTTGGCCAAATTGCCCAGCCATATATATATATATATATATATATATATATATATATATATATATATATATATATATATATATATATATGTACTTTTTAGTTTTGGTTACATCAGAATGTAAACGCATCCATTTACCCCACCCTTGCATTAAAGTAAATAAGTTTCATTCTGAAGGAAATCTATCTACAATTATTTTATTTATTTATTATTAGTTATACCTGTTTGCATGAAAAGGTTTATGACCTATACCGGGGGGCTGTTTCATAAAACAAGTTGACCAAATAAGCCAGGTTTATTTTAGTTAGTCTGACTTCTTGTCAGTTGATTTGGTTCAAAACAAGTAAGACTAACTGAAATAAGCCTGGCTTATTTGGTAACCATTTTTTATGAAACAGGCCACAATAAATACATAAATAATATATAATTCAAAAACCAGTTTAATGAGTTCACAGTCAGCGTCGTCGTTAGGGGTGTGCAACTGGTGTGGTCGCACCGGGCCCCAGGCTCTTGAAACAAAATCCTGAGTCCTTTGATCCTGAGACCAAGACAAGATAGAGTATAAATGCGGTCAAGACTGAGACAAGACCAAGATCACCCCCCCCCCCCCCCCAAAAAAAAAAGATTTTAAAACTGCTCTTGAGTATTACAAGACTAGTTCACAGCGTTTTAGCTACAATTATTCTCTTATAAATTATAAAGTTACAAATGTATTAAAGAAAATAGAGAGACAGAGAAGGACACAGAGAATAACACATGAAGATGAATCATTATTCTGTGACCTGAAGATCTGAGCGGCTATGAATATCTTTTACCCAGCAAACACCCAAGTTCATGCTGTAAAGCCCTTCATACAGTGCATGCCAATGACACACACACACACACTAACAATTAGCGCGCAGGCAACACACATGCTTAAAGGACAAGCCTCATTAAATGTCAGAGAGAGACATTACATTACTGGTGAACATCCACACTAAACAGAAACAGGAAACTGTGCTAGTTTGAAAGACGGACACTAGCCCTGACAATGACAGCTCTGTTTTATCTAAGATTTGACAATCAAATGAATGCATTTAATTGATGCATGGATGCGGCTGTGCATTCCGCGTCTTCCAAATTAATCAGAAGAGAGAGGACAAAGATACAGTCCCTCTGCTAATGTAGGGCTGCTAGGAAAAAAACAGCATGACCTTGCAAGTTAGAGTCAACTGAGGAGGATCCATCGAACACCTCTGAGCGTGAACACGTGTGCGAATACACGCTCATGTCATGGATTCAGCTCACCGGATCACATTCACGCTCCTGGTTTAAATGCACTCGATCGATAATGAATGGGCTGCTATGCTCACACACCTTCATTCCTCTGTGCTTCTCAGTGGGATTCCTACAATTCTGCCTCTCTGTAGATGAGAAATGCTCCGAGATTGAGTGATATCTCTTCTAAAATGCTGAGATCAACAGGACCAGCATACTAAAGTTAGGGAAAGATTGAAAAATTGAAGATGGTTCTATTTCAGATCATCTCTCAAGACCAAAATGCAATGATAGTCTGAACAGAGATTTTTTTCCCCGTTCTAAAACAGAACTAAATACCAATGGATCTAATTTGCAGCAGTTCTGAAATGTCTTCACTTTATTGGCATATGACCCTTTTATTGACCAGGGTAAAAGGGCCTGAAATTTCAGATGTATGTTTTTTCCGCAACTATTCAATAAAAACGGTTTAAAGCCCGATTTGTGTGATTTTGTGTTTTTCTAGCATTAAACCTTAAATAAATTAAAAGATATATAATAGCATGAAATGCCTGTAAAGTTTTGTGCAATATTTTCATGTATTTATTTTAAATACATTTCTTGTGCTCACCAATTCTGTATTAAAAAATAATAGATAAAATAAATGAAAAAAACCTGTAAAAACTACTATTAACAATAACGGTTTTTCTATTTAAAATACATGTAAAATGTAATTTATTTCTGTGATCAAAGTCAAATTGTTTAGCAGAGTCTTTACTCCAGTCTTCAGTGTCACATGAATTCTAATACACTGATTTGGTGTTCAAGAAAAGTATCTTATTGTTTTTATTATGTCGTCAACAGTTGCTTAATATTTTTGAAAACATGACATGTTTACTTCAGGACTATTCAATAAATAGAAAGAACAGTATTAATGTATTTACTTTCACTTCTTTAAAAAAAAAAAAAATCTATTTAATGCATACCTGCTAAAACAATTAATAATAATAATAATAATAAAAACATCTTCCAGACCCCAAACTTTTAAATTGCAGAGTACATGTTTAAGGAATGTTATCCCATTATGCAAAACTTTGGGGCAATTAAATATTACAATTCTTTGGTATTCAAACTGACTTAACAGTAATCTTACTGACATACATTAAATATCAATTAAACAGAATATTACTATGATTCTAACTATTGGACACAATGAAGAAGGTCAAGGACTCCATATTGATGGAATATGCCACGTGCATTGTATGCATACATCCACTGTTTCAATCATTTCATTGTCTAGCACATTTTTAGATACCTTTACTTCTGTCGCTGATTATCTTCCAGCCCCTCATAATTAAGAGATAAAGAAAAGTAAACTGCACACACACTCGCCACAATCTGCCATCTACAGACCCACATTAATTAGTATTTCAAAGCAAAGTAAAACAGGTTGCATTTATTAAACTTGCACTTAAAAGCAAAGAGAGGCCAAAAATAAAACGTGCCATTGATCAGCCTGAACAAGAGCATCCAGTCATCAGAGAACTTTTGAACGTCCGTTTCAGGCTTTATTATTGAAGTGTACATAAATCTGTAGAAACCAAAAGCACTGTCAGAGGGTCACCAGAGGATCGGGGAACTCAAGAGTGTGTATGAGGCGCGTGTTCGTTACGTTCTTCGTTTAAATAGTTCGCTTAAAGAATATTCTCACTTACAAACGGTCCTTGCACTAACAGTCCAAAATAAGAGAAAAGAACATTTGGTAAACATTCTCCACTGAAGGCAGTTCCCTTATATATACTGTGATTTCATCTTTCGTTTTGCTTACATCAACAAGTTTAATGACATATCAATCAGTGGTTATTTATCAATTTGGGAAAATAAAAGGAAAAAAAAAAAAAGCACAAAAATTATACTCCTTTACAAGTAAATAAGAAGATTTTTCTTTGTTGTTTTCTTCAGGGCGGAGCATAGAGTTCAGCGGTTCGTCTTGTGTTGGTGCGTGGAAGCGGATTCATTTCCTTTCATTTTCTTTGCTTTGACTGTCCTCTCTTTTTATGCTATTACATAATTAGATTCTTACATACAAATATTGACAAAAAATGGCTTAATCACCAAAGCCATCCAGTCTTTTTCCAATATCAATGGATAGTCAAAGGCGGCGGGCGGGGCTTTGGGGGAGAGGGGATCATAGCTGGCCGTCGCTACAGTGGGCATCCGGGTTGTCCGTCTGCTTCTCAGCGTCCTGACCAGACAGCTCTTTCACCATCAGCGAGGTGCTTTTCTCAGAAAACTCCGCCCCGTCCGGCTCCAGGCCTTCAGGACAGGGGAGCTTCAATAACTCTTCTCTGAGCTGAGCTGTGTGCCTCTGCAAACAAACGCATGGAATCGGTTTTAAAGAGACAACAAATGGAAAATACAAATTTCCGTTTGTATGACAGTGAACACACAGTGCTGTACCTTCAGTGCAGCTGCGTGATGAGACATGGTTCGTCCGACTCTCTTATCGCTGCTGTACTGCTGAATATCACAGATCCAGCCTTCGCACTGTGCCATGATCTCCGCTCGCTTCAGATAGAAGTGCCGATGGATCACCTGCGCACACACACACACACACACGGTTAGTGCACAAAAACACGCTCTCAGTGTTCTTGAAAAGGCGATTCGTGCATCACTTCCTGTACAACCCAACAATAAACCTTGCATCCAATTTCAGTAGCACCAGAAAATGATCTGCTGATCTTTGGATTGAGACTGCATTGACCCATTCGATTCATAAAGACCAGATGACCAATCACTGCACAGATAACCAGCAGTGATTGCCTGTCTGTGCATGTTAACATGAACAAACTAAGTGACCTTTTCGGTAACAAAGGCCATAGGCAGGAACTAGAACTCACAGCTCACATAGACACACACACACACACACTTCCTAGTAGTACTCCGACTCTGTCCGAAGGCAAGAGCTGACTCACTTATTCATTCTTCATTTGGATTAGTCTCCTAGAGATCTCAATGTGTTTCCTGTAGTCATGTCAGACAGTGTACTAAACAGCAGATGTGAGGAGTGTTAACATGCCACCCTGATTTAACACCATCCAGAATCGCTTCCCCCAGACCTCAGAAGTGGTACATAGGTGAGCTTAAAACAGCAAAAAATGCTTGAAATGGACAAAAAACTGTTAAAATACAAAAGCGCACACTATATGTTGACTGGCAACACTTCTGAACTACTGTATGTCTATGGGATTTAAATCCTGCCATGATTCAAAACTGAAAATACAGTTCTGAAAGGTTGAAACGAAGTGTTCGAAAACTCAAAATCTTACAAAAAAAAGTTTCGCAAGTTCGAAAAATAAGATTTGCAAGCTTGCAAAATGTAAAAAAAATAAAAATATCTCTGCAAACATTATGTTGTTTTTTGAGATTTCCTTCTTCAGAACTGCAACATTTTTTTACGATGTTGCGCAAAGAATTTTTCAGAGTTTCAAATTTGTCAGTGTTCTCCCACTGTTTTAGATTGTTTTCCAGGTTAGAAACCTTGTAAATGGTGATCTGAAAAAAGGTGTGCAAATGTGTGAAAAACAAGTTTTGAAACTCTGAAAACAGAGCTTTGCAGGCTTGCAAAGTGGTAAAAAAAATTAAATATCTTCAAACATAATTTTGTTTTTGAGTTTTCCTTCTTCAGAAGTGCAACACTCTTTTTAATGGTGTTGTGCAATCATTTTTTCAGGGTTTCGAATTTGTCACTGTTCTCCCAGTGTATAGTTTGTTTTCAAGATTTGAAACTCTGTAAATAGTGATCTGAAAACTGGTGTGCAAACAGGTGAAAAAAAGTTTTGAAACTCTGAAAACAGAGGTTCGAAAGGGCGAAACTTATTACATTACATTACATTTGCACTCCTATGCAGACTATTTTTTCAGAGCCGAGTTTACAACACCCACTTTGCGGAGATACGCTCACACAGTTGTGAGTTTGCGACTCACGTGATTTGTGGCAGTGTTGTCACGCAGCTCTCTGCTCTGAAACTCTGAAACTCAGACTGAGCGAAAATGAAGCTTCGCAACCTCGTAACTAAAAAAAAAAAGCCTGGAGGGAGGGCCTTCTGCTCTTGGCCAATGCTTTGCTGTCTGCTGACGTACAGTCCAATCACAAGTCGTATTTACCTGAAAGGTGGGATTGACCGACCGCTCCGCCAATGACAAAAGCGCACAGGATACGCAAAATAAACGGTCCTAAAATTTAAAATAAGGTTACCAACTTGTCGCTGGAATTCACCATGCAATTGCCAGCAGCCACTAAGTTTACCACTGATAGTCCGGCGGTGCATCAGTATACACACTTTCCTCACCTGGCGACTCACTTTCCTCAACTCAGTTTCTTTTTCGGGGTGGGGGCTGGTAGTACTGGCACCTGGTTACTGGCTACTCAAGAATTAATGTTCAATGAATATAAAAATGTAAAACATTTTTTTTTCATGGCTTAAATTATAAGGACATTCTAAATGTATTTATTAATTCTGCAAGCTTCATTGCGAAGTGAATGCTTTTGGACTCTTAGGACGTGTTTTTGTTGGGTTTTTGTCGGTGACTCAAAATGTAAGCATCCTCTCAATCCGTCACAAACAGCGTGTGAGGACAATGGAAGCAATAAAAAACAACAAATATACACTTTCTATAACAAGTTTCAGTTAGCTTACACGTAAAACATTACAGAGCAAGCTAGTGTTAGAGGTCTTTTTTGCCTTTGTTAATACTAAAAGAAAACCAATAGAATACAAAAGATTAGAAAGCTTAATATTATTCTTTTTTTTTTAAGAATAGTGAGTGTTAGAGTTAGAGGCTCAAATACATTTGGAAAAGATCGGTTTTAAGCTGTATATATATATATATATATATATATATATATATATATATATATATATATATATATATATATATATATATATATATATATAGTCGCGGGCTGAAGAATCACACGGCAGGCTGTGGTGAAAGTTTAAAGCCCCGGAGGGTGTATTTATTGGTGGTTGTGTTCGTAAAGGTGCCAGGGGTGTCCGGTGCTCGTCCTCGGTGCTGCGTGATCCTGTTCTCCGGCCGGCTGAGTGCAAGGAGAATCGGTGTTCGGTGCTCAGGTGGCGGGCTGGTCTGTCACTCGCTTTCTGGAGCGGTAAGAGACACACCATTAGCTGGCTTTCTGCTGGAGAACTTTCTCACCCGTGTCTTCTCGGGTGCAGCTTTTGTAGTCGTCCTCTGAGCGGTATTTTAATAAAAGTAAAACATACACTGTACACCTTTCTGAATATTTAAATATAATATCTAAATATTATTTTGGATGCATGAGGAATGCGTGAGGAAAGTGAGTCGCCAGGTGAGGAAAGTGTGTATACTGATGCACCGCCGGACTATCAGTGGTAAACTCAGTGGCTACTGGCAATTGTATGGTGAATTCCAGCGACAAGTTGGTAACCTTATTTTAGAACCAGACCGCAAGCCATCCGGGACCGTCTTGTGGCCAGAAATCTGCGCATCCTCTGTTTGCGTATCCTGTGCGCTTTTGTCATTGGCGGAGCAGTCGGTCAATCCCACCTTTCAGGTAAATACGACTTGTGATTGGACTGTACGTCAGCAGACAGCAAAGCATTGGCCAAGAGCAGAAGGCCCTCCCTCCAGGCTTTTTTTTTTTAGTTACGAGGTTGCGAAGCTTCATTTTCGCTCAGTCTGAGTTTCAGAGTTTCAGAGCAGAGAGCTGCGTGACAACACTGCCACAAATCACGTGAGTCGCAAACTCACAACTGTGTGAGCGTATCTCCGCAAAGTGGGTGTTGTAAACTCGGCTCTGAAAAAATAGTCTGCATAGGAGTGCAAATGTAATGTAATGTAATAAGTTTCGCCCTTTCGAACCTCTGTTTTCAGAGTTTCAAAACTTTTTTTCACCTATTTGCACACCGGTTTTCAGATCACTATTTACAGAGTTTCAAATCTTGAAAACAAACTATACACTGGGAGAACAGTGACAAATTCGAAACCCTGAAAAAATGATTGCACAACACCATTAAAAAGAGTGTTGCACTTCTGAAGAAGGAAAACTCAAAAACAAAATTATGTTTGAAGAGATTAAATTTTTTTTACCACTTTGCAAGCCTGCAAAGCTCTGTTTTCAGAGTTTCAAAACTTGTTTTCACACATTTGCACACCAGTTTTCAGATCACCATTTACAAGGTTTCTAACCTGGAAAACAATCTAATACAGTGGGAGAACACTGACAAATTTGAAACTCTGAAAAATTCTTTGCGCAACATCGTAAAAAAATGTTGCAGTTCTGAAGAAGGAAATCTCAAAAAACAACATAATGTTTGCAGAGATATTTTTATTTTTTTTACATTTTGCAAGCTTGCAAATCTTATTTTTCGAACTTGCGAAACTTTTTTTTGTAAGATTTTGAGTTTTCGAACACTTAGTTTCAACCTTTCAGAACTGTATTTTCAGTTTTGAATCATGGCAGGATTTAAATCCCATTTATGTCATCACATGGCTTTTCATTAAAGCAAGATTTTGTCAAATTTGAAGGTCAAAATGGCGAAAATAAAGTAATAGCATTATGAGATTAAAATCAATGTATGAAAAAAAAGTCGTAATGTTATTAGAATAAAGTCATGTTTTTTTTTAAGTTAATGTGATGAAAACAAATTTGTAAAGTTTAGGGGATAAAGTAATAATGTTATAAAAATTTATGTTTTGCACAAAAGGATGTTTTGATAAAGTACTGTTTTGATAATGAAGTTCTAATGTTACAATCATTTTGCAATGTACACTGAACAAAGTTAGTGTTACGGGAATAAATTCTGAATACTTTGAGAATAAAGATGTCATCTTTTTTACAAAAACTGAAGTTTTGTTTGTGCATTCTAAAAACAATAAAACATAAAAATATAAATGATTGGAAATCTAATTTGTAAACTACAGTTAGCAAAATGTCATCTGATCTAAAACATACATTATGGCATCAATGGCTGGCACTTTTTTTTTGTTTTTTTTACTTGGTTTTAAAAATTTTTTTAAAAGTGTTACATGCCAACTAAATAAATGCCTCTTGAGGAAAATGCTCTTACAAACTGCTTCTGGAATATCGACCTGTTGTGTCTTCCCTAACACACACACACACACACGATTAAGATGCTCTTTAGCCTGCTTGTAAAAGCGAGCCGTTGCATGGCTCAAACGTCTGGGGGGAAAGACCGGGTGCAGATGAAGGGTTCAGGAATGAGTGCTTGTGATCGATGGTCTTGCCAGTGTTGCCATGGAAACCCCCGCGGCCACTACACATCACTCTCTGGCTCAGAGCTCAACCTCACCGGCCTTATATCACTCTCATTTGCCGTCTCGCTTCATCCATCCTTCATAAATCTATCTTTCTCCCAAACACACAAAGGTCACCAGACATGTGACTGTTACAGCCTCTCCCAGAATGCTGCATGTGTTTCATATTCATTCAGTTCCCAAAGGAACATCGGTAATAATACTGAAAAGTGAGAGCGAGAGATGGAGAGAAATGAAAAAGGGATAGGAACAGAAACGCCATTTAAAAGAAAATGAACATGAGCATAGCTAAAGTAAGGCTGTTGTGCAGGAGCAAGTGTGTGTGTGTGTGTGTGTGTGTGTGTGTTTCCTCCCTCTTTTGACGTCAACAGCCCACCATTTACTACCCTGCGTGACTGGCTGTGTGTGTGTGTGTGTGTGCGTGCGTGAGAGCGTGAGATAGCTACGTGTCCTGCTGATTATTAAATCGCATATGTGAATCTGTGTGGAGGTACTACAGTCAAAGATGCTGTTCCATGTAAATCTAATAGTAGATGAAGCAAGAAAAATAATTAAACACAAAAATGATTTTGATAAATTACTAAAAATAATATAATCAATAATTTTGAAAAACAAAAACAAAAAACTACTAAATATAAAAAAAAATCTGTGTACCTGCCTGCAACAAGCTGATGGCAAACTCTAAACTATCAGAATCAACTGTGAGAGGTGTTATTTCAGTAAGGATGCTGACTTTGTAGGGAGTAGGCAGCTGACTAGTTTTAGTACAGATGTTCAAATGTGAAGCTATTTAAGATTCTGCTTCAGTTGCGTCCGACAAAACCAACGTATACCTCCATCCAGATGACATCACCGGTGTGAAAGCAAATGTCTGAGGGGACGAGAGACAGTCTACACACAGCGTCTGTACATTTTATACATCCTTAACTGTTTGGACTGGATTTATTATATATTCACCAACTATAATTCTGCATAATTATGCAGATTCTGTCTGCATCAATACATAATTCATCAGCGAGTATGAGTTCTCACAGTCCTTTATCTCTCTGAACAATGCTCTGGTTGATGTAGCAACAGCCAGTTTAGTGTCCACAGAGGTAATGTTCCAGCCTCATAACCGCCTGGGGCATGACATCAAACTCACAAATACCAGCTGAAATGCCCATACTAGATTTAAGATGACTTTGACCGACAATGCCAGTGTGACTTGTGACGCCAGGTGGTCCTATCTGGTTTCTTCTAAATGAAAAGCTTCCGATATTTGACACAAATTTGAGTCTTCAGAGGTGAACACTCACAAATACACATGCATGACCCAGATACCTAGAGTTTAATGCATGCTTTTGGTCTGATCATGGATTTGGGAGTAGGTCTGGTAATTAGATGAGTGCACATATTTGGATCATTTCATAGCATTCATAATTCGTATACCCCATTCCATAACTCACTCAATCTTCACTCATTTATATTCAGATTCATGCCGCCCATCACCCCCTCTTCTCTTTTCACAGAGTGTATGGATGATTGTTATATGCTAGTGCGGGCCATATCAAAAACAAAAGGATATCAAAAACAAAGAGGGGAGAAGAGGGGTGGAGAGAAACATTATCTATCTGAAAGTGAAAAATAAAAATAAGTAAAATAGGATAACAGATTGTGCAGCTAACAGAGGACAAAAAAATCACCAGAGGCATATATTAAATTATTAATATATTAAATATATACACTGCCCTTAAAAAGTTTGGGGTCAGTAAAAATTTTTTTTTCCTCTAACTACATTTTGGGGTCACTCCATATATGTTATGGATGATATCTAACCTCTTTAAAGCAGGGTGAAGGGTTGCGGATCTGTTCTAGCATGGCCCACTTGACAGTGGCCTGCCGAATGTTTCCGTCATACTCTCTGGAGCTCTGCGTTCCACTCGGCGTGCCCCGGGAACGCTCGTAACCTGGTTCATTGAAGTATGGCTCAGCCACCAGAATCAGAGACTGGATTGACACCAGCACCTAAAACACAAACACACACACAGACACGTTTTAGAACGCCTCGGAGGAATGACACACGGATCAAGTGGAAGAGGTGAAGAGCACACCGGCTCTCAATGACCACAGCACTACTGTGGCCCTGTTCCTGATTTCCATTTATTGATCAGCTGGAAGCTAACTGTAGCACTAATCAATGGAGACATTTCTATGAACTGCTGGCAGCAGTACATGAGCACGAGTGTGAGGAGAGAGAGGAGCAGAGCCTGATCAGATCAATATTACAGAAGGAAACAGCTCCCCTGCCTATTATTCAGAGAAGTATGATGGAGAGAGGGAGGAGAAGGGGTTGAGATGTGCGAAGATAATTACTGGAGGGAAACCAGGATGAGAATGTTGTAAAAGCTCAATGGTCGATATGCAGGTGATGATGATATGACTAAATATTCTCTAAAAGTGATGAAATGAGAGGAGGTCATTTCTGGTAGTTCACTGCTTCAGATATACCGGAAAGAACCATCTGCATTTGTGCAATCGGCATTAATCGATCAGAAGATCCTTAATGCCTAATGAGTGTGATAATGATAGAGGATCATATAAAAAAGAAAAAAATTAAAATAAAAACCTGCAAACTGATGGGATTCGGCTCACCTGTAGAAAGCTAGAGGTCTGAGGGTTCCATTTCTCCTCGGGACGGCCGTGCCAGGTGTTCAGGATACTTAAACACACCTGATTGTTACAGAAAGAATTACAGACAGTACCAAGAGATTAGGATTACGAAGAAAAAAAAAAACTAAAAAACTAAAACATATAACAATTAAATTAAACCACAAGTCATATAAACGTATAAATAAAATAATTTTTTTATCCATTGGCCAATATTTGACAATTTCTGAGAACAGAAACAAAATAATATAAAGAGTAAAAACAAAATAATATAAATACAATAAAAATACTTGTAAAAAATATTCTAACCTACTGTCTAATTATCAGTACCATATTTTTCCGACTGTAAGACGCATCAGTCCAAAAATACGTCATGACGAGGAAAAAAACATAAGTCGCACTGGACTATAAGTCGCATTTATTTAGAACCAAGAGAAAACATTACCGTCTACAGCCACGAGAGGGCGATCTATGTTTCCCTTTCGTGGCTGTAGATGGTATTGTTTTCTCTGGGTTAATTTCTCTTGGTTCTTGTCAACTTAACTTTGATAAATAAGTCACACCTGACTAGAAGTCGAAGGACCAGCCAAACTATAAAAAAAAGTGCGTCTTATTGTCCAGAAAATACGCATTTGCATCAGCCACTGAAAAACCCCAATCGGTCTAAAAAAACAGAGACACTAACCTTGCCATCGTTGTAGAGGTTCGGATTGAATCGGACACTGTGGCCGCCGGTGGTCTCCAGATTAACCAGAGGAGGGGAGTTTGGGTAATCTTGAGGAAAATAGACGTCAAATTCGAAACAGCCATTGGCATATGGTGTGTCTGCGGGCCCTGTTATCAACACCTGAGACAAAAACCAAGAAAAAAAGCCATTAAAAGAAACCGACCCTCCATTCATTCAAAGGGACAAAAACACTGTGTTGAACAGCACTGGATTGTTTAGAATGTCTAAACCAGGTCTATAGGCGAAGTTTTACTGATACACGCAAGTAAACCACACACAGAAGAAGCGAGAGAGAGGAAGATTGGAGGACTGTAATGCCATAAATGCCATAAAGTGAATCTCTCTCCACTGCAGGCAGTAGAGCTGCATTTAGGCGTTAAGACTGTTTTGACATGACCATTCAAACGCAACATTAAACACACACACAAAGCTGTGCTCGCACACTCGGCATAGGTTAAATCTGGAAAGCTCAGTTGACTACTTATGTCCATTAAGCCTGTATGAAGCGAGGAGGAAGATAAAAATCCCTGTTAAGGGTCAGTGTAAGCAGACTGAGCAGCGAGTGACCAGTCTGTCTGGGGCTCCGCCTGTGGTCTGGCCTGCCCGGGACATAAAGCTCAAGCCAGACACACTGACATTTACAAACTCAGAGAGTCAAAAGCACATCTCAAATGTCATTAGGAAGAGTTTGTGCACTCATGTGTGTGTTAGAGACCACCGAACAGCAAGACAGGCAAGGGACTCCTGGGATTCTCTGCAGTCGTTTTGTCATACAGCAGAGATCGAAAGATTCATGTTGACCCACAGTAAACAGCAAGGCTTGAGACAATCATGGGCTGTTCTCATATTCAGCACTGAGATATCAGCTATATCGTTTTTTATGAATGATACATTAAAAAAATAGATATATAATGTCTATTGTCTATATGAACACCATATTTGTGTTCTAATCCCAATTTAAGATGCTTATGTCTCTGAGGTTTTTTTGGTGGAGGGGTCATACCTTCATGATGTCGAGACGCTCTTCATCGCAGCGAACGAACACGCTGGAGGACGAGGAGAGAGGGAGGGAGGTGGAGAGCGTGACAGCCTCCTGTGCTAATCGTCGAGCACGAGCGGCACTGTTGGCGTCGCTGGCGTTCTTCACCTGAGACAGGTAATGGTAGTTCACCTTAAACACCAGCTTAGAGTCCTCATCCTCACACACCATCTCAAACGTGTCTGTGGAGGAGAAGACACACAGACAGTTAGTTATCAGCAGTCACAATGAAATACAATCAGCCTGACAAAGCCTCAGATTCACTTAAAAATAAACATTTCATCATATAAGCCCTACTGTGTATTCTGAAGGATCTGCTCTGTGTGGGCCTTTGCAAACCTGTTTACAGTCACGTCAGGTGAGATTTCCTCATTCGTCTGAGGACGGGCTAAATCACTTTTGGCAGAACAAAACTCTTGCCATCAATCAGAGCGAAGACAGATGAGAAATGACAACCAGGAAAGCTATTCTTCCAGCAAGATAACACAATTCTCCCCATTTCAGTTCATATGTATTGTGCCCCTCCAAATATTTGGCATACTTAAAGAAAACAAAAGCAGCTGAAAGGAAAAACGGCAATTTCTATCCATTCATTCAAATTATGTATGTGGCACAAAAGCAGAAAATATGGAAGATTAAGTTTAGACCAGGGTTTCCCAAACTGGGACTCGCTAATAATTAACTAAATAATTTTAAAACAAATAACAATTGAAAACACTTACCAAAAATATATTTTTTGAGATTTATTCTAGAATAATTTGTCATGTGACCATTAACTAACATTCAATAACCATAAACATACTTAAAATGTGGAAACATTCTTAAATATTGTGGAAAATACTGAAGCAACCAATACTAAAATTCTAGCTGATAATTAGATTATTCTGGCCAGTAATAATTGAGACAATTATAATGTTATGGCAAAAAAACAAAAATGGCTATTTAAAAATACAATACTGTTATATATTATTCAAAGTGTTGCTAAATTTTATAATTTTAAAGAATCATTCACAAGTGAGTGCTAGATCATGGCAAAGCAATCTAATAAAAAAAAAAATGTATTTAAAAAAATGTGAATATTGGGCGATAACCAATATAATGCACATTGATAAAACATTTACAGTTTTGTGAAATGTTTTATTTAAAATGGTCATTAAACTGTTTAAATCAATGAACTTGAGAGTAAAATATCATATATTTAAATTATTATTATTATTCCTTTCATCCAGTAAAAACTTAAATGGGTCAAGCACTAGCAGAGACATGTAGTTCAGGACTCACCGAACTGTAGCTTCTTCATGGCCGCTGTAAATTTCTCCTCCATTGAGCGCAAGATGGACAGCGGTTTGGGTCTTACTGCTGCCTTCTTAGAGCTTTCAGCCATCTTCCTCTCTAAAAAAAAAAAAAAAAAAAGGAAAAGACGACACATTAAAAAAAAAACCTTAAGAGTGTGTTCATGTTTGTTTCACAGTGGCCTAAGGGTGTGTTTGACTAGGTCACATCTTCCATCCTCTCATCTCTGACAAACCAACACAGCCTCACCAGAAGCCAAAGTAACCGGAATGCCTGTATGTAGCTCTGCTATCAGTAAAAGAACCATACTGCTAAGAAAAAAAAAAAAACTGGGCTTAAACGGCAAATTTTTCTGACTTGATAATTAAAGACTCCCATTGAGATGCATTTGACTGCAAATTTGTTACTTTGATAAATGAGACGAAGCACAAAAAGTCGTGTTGTAACTTGTTACTCAAATGAGTGGCTGCATTTCGGTTCTCTCGATTCAGATTGTTATCGAGAGAGCCTCAGACTAATGACAACGACAGCAGCAGACCGTCACCACTCCGGTGAGACATATTAGACCGTTAGAGCTACAACACAATTAAACTCCCCTATATTTAGGAGCTTTATGGGATTTCCGCCCATTCTGCAGTGTGCAGACGTGTCCCTCCCTGCTCACACATGCACCATGACAGCCAATCAAATTACCTTTGCGCTTAACAGGGCTGATAACAGTTAATGCTTTGGATACGAGCCACATAAAATCCCACCAACACTGATAGCTCCATTTACTCTCTCCTCATCACATTAGAACACAATATTGATGCCAGTATCAATATTTTACTACAGGACTCCACTTTCAACCAATCAGACATCCTGACTGCACTGCCACTGGAACTTATTTAGAAAAAAAAAAAAAACAGACAGGGTACTAATTAAGTAGTTAAACAGGGTGGTAAGTGTAATGTCTTACTGCTTTTATCATGTGGATGGACAGTGACAGTGGCATTGATCCGCCTGACCATATTAAACGCCCCTCTCATTCACTCATCATGGAGAGAAAGAGAGTATAAGATACCCAAGGGAGGGTGATGGTTACTATACAGTATGTGGATGTGCTGATGTGGTTCTCCGACATAACCCTGGACGTTCCAGATATATCCAAACCTTACCTCCTCAGGAGCACAAGAGTTCATGCTAATGCTCAAAGGTCTATATTTCCCTTAGCTTTGCTCTAGAGGACCTCAGAGGGCCATAGTTTGTAAGTGTTAATAAACGGATGGGACTTATCTCAAGAGCTTTGAATCCCAGGATTAGCAATGCCACGGTCACACTGGTTTTTCTGAGGTCAGCATAGAGGGACTAAACATTGATCACACAACATCCTGTCTGAAAATACACCCTGGCTATGACTAATTAGCAAGACATATATTAAGTCTAGCCTGACAAACAAAACTGCCCAGTAAAGCTGACCCTCCATTTAAAACTCTTTGGAGAAAACGATCAGGCTTTGGCACGGCTCTGTGCTGGAGAGCCGTTTCTCTTTGGCTTATTTTGTCAGAGCAAACAGTCACTCCATGTCCCTCGAGTCCCTCAGACAATCAGGGAGTGTTTTCAGCATGTGAAACACACACCATCCCTCTCCTGACTGTCCACTATACATCCAGCACTGTCCTGCTTTCGCTTCTGCTCTGTTTCAAGTCTCAAGTAGCTAAGAAATAATGCCCTACAGAGACTCAGAGCATGAAAAGTGTTTGCACAGGGGGCTTTAGTGTGAAATGTGCTTCAAATGACGCAGAAAATTTCACGGGTATGATCATTTCATTTTATATAAACATTATGAAATGATTCGTTTGGACATTTTTTGGGAGTTTTGAAAAACTTTTATACACAATTACACTTTTGCATTTTAAATTAGTTTTGTAAACATGAACTACAGGTCAAAAGTTTGGCATTGGTACGATCACAATCTGCATTTCTTTAATCAAAAATGCAGTAAAAATAATATCAAGAAATATTCTTAGAATTAAACGTTAGAATTTATATATATATATATATATATATATATATATATATATATATATATATATATATATATATATATATATATATATACACTTTTTTTTTTTAAAATCTAATTTATTCCAGTGGTGAAAAAGCTGAAATCACTCTAACGTACTGATTTGGTGCTCAAGAAAAATAGCTTATTATCAATGTTGATAAGGAAACTTTTTTTTTTAAGAGAATGAACATAAATCTAGAATACAGACAAAAGGCTGACTATGATAAAGAAGCTAATAATGTTCCCATTACTCTAAAACGTAATTCTGAAAAATGAGTTGATGTTTCTAAATTCATTGAATAACAATTTGTTAAACATTCTAATCAAATAAATATGGAACCGCTCCATTATCATTTAAATAATCCGTCCCTAATGAAAGCATTTTTGGAAACAGCAGATTGAGGTGGATGTTCTCACCCTGGTTGGCCTGTCGTAGGTTTGTGGAGGCAGCATAAACGATCTCTGCGGTCTTCTGGATGTCGGGAACTAGCAGGGTGAGGCCTTCTGGCTCAGGATCAGATGTCTCCGTCTTCATCACCCCTTTACTTTTGTCTTTCTTCGACCTAAGGTGGACAAAGAATAATCAGAAATCACATTTCTATAGACGCCAACAAATTAATTAGGAGTTTTTATTTTGTGTTTGCATGCATTTGAACATGTGAAATGTTTCATTTTTCAATGACCACAACAATGACAGAGAAAAACCAAATGCATGTCCTCAAGAACATCTCAGCCTCTCATGTCCCAACGCTCTCATCCGGAGAGGTGCTAGTATGCACTGAATGCATCAAATGAGCAGCAGATTGTGACTTGTCTCCAAATTAAACCAACGTCCAGCTGTCTTGTGGCTAAGCATACACTCTCACAACATGCATCTTTCATTAAGCAGGAGGAGAGAAAATTAAAGGGACAGACAAATGAGAAAGGGGACATGTCAGAAATGTCCTTTACTTGTAGGTGACACATAGGGACAATAATTAAGATGGCCCCATCATTCAAAGGAAACTTGGGACAGAGCCAAGCTCGTTGCTTCGCCCTGTGACTAACAGGCCAACGCCATTAACATCTCGCTAGCCATAAAGACTAAGTCATTATTAAATACAGACAGCTGATAACAAATCACAGTCTCTCACTACTCTACATATCTATCTGTGTTACTACCTGAAGCAAGCAGACTCACAATCTTTACCTGGAGGATGATAAAAACAGGTAAAACTAATTAGGCTTATATTGAAGCCTTATATTGGGACGTAAAATATATTAAAACTTAATAATCTTCAAAAAGAAAATGTATTTATCAATTTATCAAAAGTAAAGAATACATATTTATTTTTTAATTTAAATTAATAATTCAAGTATTTTTCATCATTTGTAAATAATATTAATACAATATATTTCAATAATACAAAAAAAAAAAGAAAAAGGAAAAAATAGTATTTCTGATAAACAATACATTGCTAAAAAAATCTAATTCATCATATATGGCTTTTTGAGGGCTGATCTAGCAGTCATTTATCACTGTGCGTTACTCCTCTGCTGAAACACTGGTTTTGACTTGTGTCTGCAGCATCAGGT
Organism: Carassius auratus; assembly: GCF_003368295.1. Lineage (NCBI taxonomy): Eukaryota > Metazoa > Chordata > Actinopteri > Cypriniformes > Cyprinidae > Carassius > Carassius auratus. Next base: position 13,283,111 of record NC_039256.1, read on the forward strand.
TACATCTTGTGTGTATAAGGTTTTTCCATGCAGGTCAGAGAGTGTCACAGGGCAGGCTTCCATCCATCAGCAGTCACTCTGTCTGTCCTCTATTAGTGTGACCGACGGTGGACAATGTGTGTGTGTGTCTAAGAGGAAGAGCGCACCTGAGGCGGTTGGTATAGGTGTCCACACAGGTCTTCATCTTGGCCAATAACATGCCAACAGATGTCTGACACTCAGTGTTTTCTTCATCCTCTTCCTCTGCAGCGTCTCCTGATAGCGGCAAGAGCAGAGGAACCAGGCTGGTGCAGGTGGAGATGGCCCTCAGCAACTCCAACAGAGCCCGATACAGGGGGACGTGACGCGCCATGTCCAAAACTGCAGGAGACAGAGAGACAGAGAGACAGAGAGACAGAGAGACAGAGAGAGAGAGAGAGAGAGAGAGACAGAGAGACATTACGTACAGACACAGGACGCTTATAAAAGATAAAGTCGATTACATCTCTTAAATGACAGAAGGACACAATACCTCTTCAAGGTTAATAATTTTTTTTTTTTAATGGATGCTTTAAGGAACATCATTGGTTTCAGAGATTTAAACCGAATCCTTGTGCAGGACATACAAAAGGTTTTATCATGTGGATGAGTCAGCTTATGACCATCTTACAGATGGAAAAACAAGGAAACTAGTGTGGTTTAGTAGTTTACTCAAAAATGAACAGATTCTGTCAACATATACTTAACATTATGCATTTGAAACCTATATGACTTTCTTTAGCAGAACAGAAAATATGATGCTTTGAAGAATGCTGGGAACCAAAAAATATTTTATGTTGCACAGAAAAATGGTCAGTCATACAGGTTTGGAATGAAATGGGGTGTCGAAGCTGACAATTTAGATTCTTTGGGGAACTGTCCCCTTAAGACACAACATAATAGCACAGAAAAGGTACTTTGGCTGTAGTAAGTTAGAAAGTTTGGGAGGAAAACGTCAACAACAAAAACTCAGTCATAACCAAACAACTCAATCTTCTCGAGTATGTTGAGATGCCATAAGAACCAGAGGTTTGAGGCATGAGGGGCTCTTTGTGCATGCATTTCCTGTTTGGAGAAGGCACGATAATCCTTTTGAGGCCCAGGAGAGTCTTAAAGCCAGAATGAGAACAGTGAGAGAATAAAGCATGAGAGGGAACGAGACAGAGAGAGATTATCAAGGGTCTTCAGGCAAAACGCTTTAATCAGGCTCATATTATCAATGTGCAATGATTGTTAGGAGCAGGAATACTGTGTCTGACACATGTGCGTGTGTGTTTTTAAGAAGAAAGAGGAATTTCAAATGACTGAAGGAGCTCCGTCAAAGGGTTTCATTTGAGTGTGCACCTACTGCGAGGACACAATAGATCAGAGAGAGTTTAGTGTGTGCGTTATATCACAATGTCAGTCTATGTTCCAGATTCTCCTCGTGCTCTCCTCAGTTCAGACTGTTTCTCCTTCACCCTCATCTCATTTACAGACTAACTGATTTACAGCACACCAATCCTCCTCCATGCCCCTCTCTCTCCCTCATCAGATATTCAGCTCCATGCTGGATTGGGTGGATGATAAACAATGTTAGTGAGAGCAGAGAGGACACATACGTCTGCTCCCCTGCCCTCCGTCGCCGGACACAGGGAAGAGCAGAGATGATGCAGGAAGAGAGGAGGGAGGACACGGCAGAACAGGAGGATTGAAGACGGGAAGACAGGAGAAAGGAGAAATGAGAAAAGACAGACTAAGAGAATAGGCAAGGACACATGGAGGTGGAAGAGGAGACCAGAAGGCACCGGAAAAAAGGAGGGGCAAACAGAACGGAAGAAAGGAGAAGGCAGACGACACTACGAGGAGGAGAGGAAATGAGAAGGAAGGACAAGGCAACAGAGAAGGTGACCAGAAAGGAGAAAAGGCAAACAGAATAGAGCATAGGAGGAAAGGAGCAAGCAGAAGGAAAGGACAGAAGAAATAAGGAGAACAGAAAGGAGATGAGAAGAAACAAAAAAGAGAGGAGGAGATAAGACCAGATAAGAAGGGGTGGAGTCACAAAAGGAGAAAGCAGAGTAGAAAAACTGAAAATATAAGAAAGCTGAGGAGGAGACAAGAACAAGAGAGCAGAGGAGAAGATCAGACAAGAGGCAAAAGCTGGAGAGGAGAACAAACAAATAGGGGAGGGAAACAATAGAGGAGACAAGAAAGGAGGAGAAGAGATAATAGGAGAGAAGGAGAAGAGATAATAGGAGAAAGGAGAAGAGTCCAGAAAGGAAGAAACAGGAAAGGAAAGACAAGGGGGGGGGGGGGGGGGGGGAAAGAAGTGGATAGGCTTTTAAGAGGAAAAAACAATGGAAGAGAGCAAAAAGCAGAATAGAAGACCAAATAGGAGGAGAAGGGGAGAAAAACAGAAAAAAAGGCAGGAGGAGGAGAAGAGAGGAGAGATTAGATAACTATAGATAATACTACAGTCTTACTTCAAACTCCTCACAGCAGCTTTAAGGACACTACAATATCATCCATCCATTCCCTCTTCCCCAGGAAAAGACTGAGGGTCACAGATCATCTAGACTCAAACTGTGCCTGATCCACAGCTCCACTGCTATAAACGGTTCTTCATTTGTACCATAAGACCTCTGTGACTGACCTCTCCCCCCGTCAGCTCACTGTCTAAAAGGAACAATATAGCCTCAAGCACTGTGTGAGAGAAAGAGCTCCATGCACACGTGAGACATCTTAAAAACATCTTCAAAAAAAAAAAACACTAAACAATACAAAACTTCTCTTTTATTTTAGGAATTTCAAATTGGTAATATTATGGAACAAAAGATGTTGTTGTTGATCTTCTAAAGTAAGAATACAAAATACTAGGTAGACAATCAAACTTGGTCTGCACTGGCGAATTGAAAGCTACATTGGTATGTGGGATTAGCCAATCATAATGAGTTGTTTGCATTAAGTCTTAACCTTAACAGAGGTTGTAAGTGGTCATAAGGATACATAAAACTAGACTTGTAGATTTTCTGAAGCATTTGTGTGTGGCTAGTGTTTTGCGAGTGTTTTACAAGGCATAATTATACAGTTCTGAGAAATGTCCAAAGGTGCTCACCTTAATTCTCTAGGACATTTTAAATATGGTTTCGGTGCCTGTTTAAATGTATATCTACAGTATTTCCACCAAATTATTCATAATTCTCATTGCTAAGGTTTCTCCCATGTTTTTTTTCTCTTTTTCCCTTCCATTTCTGTGGACTGATGGGAGTTTGAGTTCCTTGTCACAGTCGCCTTTGGCTTGCTTGGTTGGGCTCTAAAAGACACTTAATATTCAGTAATATCATCGATTTCATGGCACAGAGACTTTTGGATGAGAACAAAACTCGAACTGAACTGAGCTGAATAATGACACTATAGTCTTCTGTAGAGCTGCTTCATACTGAATACATTTTTTTCATAATTCATGAATTTTGCCATATCGTTACTGAACTGAATCAACACTGAACTGATTCAAGCTGAAAAACACTACTGCCTTCAGTTGAGCTGCTTATTGCTGAGCTGCTGATGAATGAATGAATGAAATGTATTGAACTGAACCAACACTGAACTGGCAGCAGCTGAATACTGACACACTATTATCTTGGTACAGCTGCTTTTTAACAGGGATTTTGTGTTTGACTCTTTTTTGAAGTTTGTGCACCATTGATTCTGTTACTTTACTGATTTCTGAGAAGCTGTTTTGAAGCAATTAAAACAATGCTGCAAGCATTGTTGTAAAAAGGGCTTGAATCAAAAAAGAAAAGACAAAGTGGTACAACTCAACTTAACAACCTCACAATTCATGTCAGTAGTGGGACAGAACACCATTCACCTGGTGTTAGGTAAGTTTCCTATGCTCACCATGACTGCATTTATTTTATAAAAAGAGTAAAACAGTTATATTGTGAAATATTTCAATTTAAAAGAACTGTTTTCTATTTGCATATATATCAAAATGTAATTGTAAACAGCAGCCATTGCTCCAGTCTTCAATATCACATTATCCTTCAGAAATCATTCTAACATGCTAATTTGCTGCTCAAAAAAATAATAATAATTCAGATTGAAAACTGCTGTGCTGCTCGATATTAAGTAGTTTAATACACCCCATTCACACACATAGGAAACATGCAGTACTCAGAATGAATGTTAGGGGTACGGTGTGTGTGTGTGACAGTTCTCAGAGCATGCGGTAGAAACTCTTTGTCACCATGACAACAAAGATCTTGAGGACACAGGCGGGACAAGACACACCAGCAGCAGCAGAAGAGAAATGCACACTTGCTTTTTGCCTTGTGGGTTGGTAAAAAATTGATCTGGTTATTTACAACATGCAGAAATACATAACTGTTCACAGATGAAGAGAGCGAGACAAAAACTGTCTTTGTGTTTGTGTGTGTATGCACAAGCATTTATTATTATGTTTGAAATAACACTAATACACTTTTATTGAAGTAAATCATGCTGACAGGAGTCTGATTTTAAATGCCGCTTTGCAGAGCAGAACTGGGCCTCAAGTCTAATGACTGACACAAAAATCATGCTTCCCAAATCAGGGTACAAGAGTCCTCCGCCTGTCTGGAGTGAGCCAGAATCCTTCATATGAAGGCAGGTTGAAAAAAAAAAGTCACAACATGCAGCAAGAGCTCAAAGAGGCGCTCCATCAATAATGCAAGAGAACGAGGAATAAAACAAGACGAGTGCTGCTGCATCTCCCTTTCACACTTCTGCATCTCTCTAGCACAGACAACACTGAGATGCAGGACATAGACTGATGACACAACCAGACCACTGACTCAACACACTGAGGAGAACATCTCCTGATCCAGATGCCAAACACACATAGAAAATAAAAGAGCACAGAGTGAAAGGAAGAGAAAGAGAGAGTTTAATAATATGGTTCATAAGTCATATTCATATGCCCATGAGTCCATTAGACACCAAACCTTACATTACAATGCACAAGCTTATAAGAGATGTTGCAATTGGAATTAAGAAATTAAGAAATTAATTCAGTGAGTACATTAAAGATTCTATAATGTTACAATGTTACAAATGATTTCTATTTTAAAAGAATTTTTTTTTATTTTATTTACTTTCTATTCATCAAAGAATCCTGAAAAGAATTATCAATGTTAATAGACATAATAATTAAAATAAACAGCTATAAAAAAAAAATAAAAAAAAAATAAAAACACTCTTGCCAACCCCATACTTGAGATTGGTAGTGATCATTAATATTTAAAGAATACTACTAAGGTTGGGTACTATAATCCATTAAACAACCTTGGTTCCTTGTTCCAGTACTACACCAAATCCAACAGCATTGGCAGAATGAGCCTAGATTCAAAATGCCTCTCATTTTTGGATTCAGTCCAGCTGACCCCAGACATTGCAAGTGATGGTGGCGGCTTGCAAAGTTACTTTAAACAGATGGAGTCAGCTAGCAGACACTTTGGTGCCTGGGCAATCTGATTGTAAGCATTAACATGTTACAACGACACCCATGTTAATGAGAAAATGGCACCCTTCCAGAAATGTATTACGAGTCGCTTAAAAGATATGTCAGTGTGACACAAAAGGCTGTAATTTTCAGGAAAACAGTCTTATATCTGAAGATATCCTGTGCCAGCAGAGGCTGTTTATGCACAAGAATGTTTGATTGAGCTAATGGTGACAACCACAGGGCTGTAATTTTCCTCCTCTGCAAAGCTGCTATAAAACCTTCAGCTAACGGAATGATAACAAAGCACATTCTTCCCTTTCTGCATCATTTAAAGCCACTAAATCATTCAGAGCATCTCTCTTGTCTGAAGACGACTCAGTTTCTCTAACGCTCTGATGACACTGGATTTTGGATAGCAGGCTGACCAGCTGATGTTGATGTTTTTTGGTAAAAGTTTCTGGAAGACTGTAAATATGAAGCTGCATCTCTTTGATCAAAAATACAGTCAAATATTGTTATATTGAGAAATATTACAATTTAAAAATGTTTTTCTATCTGATTATATTCGAAAAAAAAAAAAAAAAACTTTCAGAAATGAAAGGTTTGCTGCTTAATATTTTAACTGAAATCAGTTGTACTGGTTAATTTTGTTTCTTTAAACCATTATATGAATAGAAAGTTTAGAAGAAAATAATTTATTTGACATGTAAATATTTTTTGTCTTTAATGTCAAAATCCTACTTTTGTTTTTGCGTTTTATCCCTTTATTTCGATAGGACTAAGCAACCCTCTACGGACACCTTGACAATTGAATCGCCATTGGCTAGTAAATTTTTTTGTTTACTTGCCAGACTGATATACTAATATGTATAAATATATAGATATGATATAATATAATAATACACACACACACACTGTATATATTTTTTAAATGGCACTGCTTATGTAAACTAATTATTATACTTATAAGATGATAATAATAATAATAATATGAATAATAATATGAATTCTACTAATAAGCACATTATAAAATGTACTAAGTATTAGCGAGCTATGAATATTATATCATGAATATTTATCATGTTTAGTGCGTTTGCTCGAACTGATTTGCTAAAATCAAAACAGGGACGATAATAGGTGAGCACCAGCCAATGAGATTGCAGTTTGCGCATTAGCTCCGCCCACTAACGGAAAACCTGACAGTTCTTAAAAGCTGAAAAACTGGGGGAAGGTAAGCAAGCCAGGATTATCAGCGCCAACATGGTATTGCATTTGAAGAGCCAAAGTTAGAAATGTGCACACTGCACACATTTCCAGCATAACCAAACCAGTATAAACCAGTTTCAAGACCAGCATCCTACAGAAGGCTAACAAAGCTAAAATAATCTTGTGGTCCACTCACTTTCTGTGACTACTTCTTTTTAATGACCATACCACTCCTTTCCTTCCATTCTTCCTTAAACTCCTCCACTCTCCTTTCTTTATCCAATAGCTCCCGTGCTCCCATCCAGGTAAAAGTGGGGTATCTATCTCCATCCACGCAGGAAGGTGTAATTAATTTTGACAAGCCCTCTGACTGACATTTGGCATTTTGTGTGGGCACACACAAACTGTCAAAGAGCTTTGGAGAGAGAAGAATATGACTTAACAAAGGGCACCTGTTCAGATGAGCAGAATGAGATATATTAATACATCACAGCAAGAAGGAAACAGGCTGAATCTTATTACACACTTTCTCTACAAACATCTTAATTAGAAAAAGAAACCTTAGACTAAAAAAAAAAAAAACACTATAATGAATTAGTCTTGGAGGTTTTGCCAGTCAGTTATGAATTGTGTGCACTGTTTAGAGTTTGTCCTCTATAATGATCGTTGGGGAGATTTAGAGGAAAAAAATTGGAAGAGGCAGGAATGTGCAGCGGATGAGTGCACACACATCCATTAAAAGGTTTCCAAGCCATCACTCACTCTCTCCGTTTTTGGCGTTTGATCGAGGGGAGTATGAACGCATCCTGCAGGATGTTGCGGCAGGTTTGAAAAGCTTGTCAGAGCTGACCCAATTCACCACTGTCCATTTCTGAGAATCTCAGAAGTACATCGCTCAAAGTCTGTATTACACCATCGACTGCGGTTTTAAAACCTACATATAAAAACACTCTACATGATTCAAGACTAGGGATGCATCCAAATAATGGCCACTGACAATTTTGGTCCAAAGATGCTGAAAAATGAAAAAGCTAATAATCTGAGCATGTTTTTTTTATTTTTTTATACATAAATTAATATATATGTGTGTGTGTGTTTGTATAATTGACTTTACAAATGATTCTGAGCAACCACAAATTCAAAATGCTCATATTTCAAGAATTAGAAGTGTACAAGAGGTTAAAGGTAGCAGCCTGTCTCAAGTGTTTCCAATCAGATACTAATAGAAGATCAATATTAGAACACAAGCAGATCTTTGAGTCAGCAGAACTTTGTAATATTATGGTCACACACATTATAAAAATGCTCCATAATCGCCCATCACTTGCTGTCAGCTTGATGATTATATGATCCACAGCTCCAGAGAGAAAGGGAAAATTACAAACAGAGAAAAAAAAAAATTACAAACAAATAAATTAATATAAACAATGGCTCACTGACAAGGAACTTCACTTAGAATAGAGGTAGGGGAAAAAATCCTGCCTCTTTCTTCATGGCTACGAAACCCGGCATGTTCAGTTTGAACTGTTTTAAGTGTTCTGGCACGCGCAGGAAACCCAGTACAAAGGGAATTCACCCACATTATAATTTCATTTAATTGGCCTGTGCGATAATTTCTGCACAGTATGGTGACTGAAATGTGCCATAACTAAATATCAAAGGAAGAGTGAGAGAGCTATAGAGAGAACAAAAGAGTGTGAGAGAGAGGTGTTCTTCTGGCATGAGACATGCTATCAGATAATCATGTTGAAGATGGTTGAAGGAAATAAATATAAAGTTTATAATCATTCATTTTTTGTTATTGGATTACCATTACCAAAAATGTGTCAATAACACACACACACACACACACACACACACACACTCTGTACCTTTGGAAGCATCAGGATGAAACACTGACAATGAAGTTCTACAGCACAGATTATTCACTATTAATGACCCGATTTATTATCATTTATGATTTCAGAACATGCCATTTCAAAACACATTTTAAACAATAGTGAAAGATTCAAACTTAGTCTACATGTTACTCCAAAAAAAAAAAAAAAAAAAAAAAACTTTAAACCCTCCCCTTCAACCATCTGCTGCTGACACCGCCTTTTCAAGATCAAATCAATTCCTAATGACAAAAATAAATGATCTTCATTTTTTTTCCTTCTTTGAATATCTTCTTCACTCACAAAAATAACATTACAGAAGTACTCCGTTTTGCTCCTTATGCCTGAAGGCAAAGTCTTTTATTGACCTCCTGTAATTGTGCGCCTGCCCAGAGGTCAGGATTATTTCAGATTGAAACAGTAAATAATTGATCGGGCTTTGCTGAGGTCTGAGGGCTGCTAGAAGTAAACCAACTTATTTATGTAGCACATAACACTGATCTATGATTTCATCAGACTGAATGTGGCAGGGAAGGAGTGTAAACTGATCCTCTATTCTGCTCCCTTCTATTAAAAAGTTAATGTGTACAATGAGGTTGATAGTTTATCAACACACACCAATGGACAGGAGAACAGATAAAGGCAAAGAGCAGGATGAAGAATCAAAAAAGGCATAGGGAAAAGAATGGTCAGAAGAGTACACGAGGAGAAGGAGGGGAAGTTGTCATTTCATATTTCATTTCCAATGATGGGGAGCAAGGAAACAAGGAACATACTCCTCAAGGGTCAGACTGAGTCTGTCCAGGCCAGGGTTCGTACAGAAACTGCAAAATGAAATTTAAGTACTTGGTTTTCAAGAACTAAAATCAGATTTCACACTTATCAAACAATATTATTATCTTTCAACTTTAACATTTGAAATATGGCAAAGACCATTATCAAAAATGATATTTTCATTTTATTTCATGATTATATGATTGACCTGAAGAATGAAAGCTGTATCATACACTTGGGAAATTATGAGCTATAATCACCACTTATCAACACTAGGGTGTGTGCCTATAAACTTGAGATATACAGATACTTGGTTCACTAGAATGAGAACATTTTAATACTATTTTTATAAAATCACACAAATTAAATACAGTTGTATTTTTAAATATTTTAACTAATCTAGGACTGTAACTAATAATCATTTTGGGCAATCAAGTAATCTACTGACAATTGAGTAATCTGGAATTTTTTGTAATACAAATAGACCCAAGTAAAAAACAAGCTTTAGTAAGACTATTTATATATAAACTAATGATGAGGCAATAATAACTGGTTCAAATAAAAGGATCAAAACCAAGTAATTACATGGTTTTATTGAACAACACTGATAAAATAGGCCCACATAATGTATTATTCCTACACAAAATATAAACAAACTGAATTTTATAATGTGTTACAACAAATACCTGCAGAGGGCGCCACTGGCCTGGCGATGCTTCACTTTACAGCGTGATCCAAGGATGTTTAAATCAATGTCATTTAAATAGTTGGCCACATGCAAACTCGGAGCAAGGGTTTGAACTTTTATTTTGAAACGTGATGTACAACAAATCGTGATGTATTCGTCTTTGTTGGAATATTTAAACATGATTTCTCATGCTCCACGGTGCAACACAAAACGCGTCAGACTTTATACGCGTTCCCAAATGAAACCCAACTGAACAGCACATGCAATAAAAGACCAAACAATATAATGCAAGCTCTATTAAAGGTTTAACCACAAACTCAAATTTATACTGAAATTGCGAGACCACTTTTCTCCTTAAGGAGTACGTAATATCGCAAGATCTCGTGCGCTGCTAAAAGCCAGGTGAAACGGCTGTGCATTCAAGTCAGAAGCGGAGCATTGTTAATATTGCACAAAAAGGACTGTCTTATAGAGAAAAAAAAAATAACACTAATTTCATACATTACTGCCCTTAAAAAATTCAAGTACTTTTAAAGTACCTTCTCAAAAATGTGGCTTGTTTCAAGGGTTTTCCGGTACTTCAATTTAAAAGCCAAATTGAAGTACTTCAAGCATTTTAAGCACCTTGTACGAACCCTGGCAGACACACAGGGTGTTCACGGTAGCTTGTGTTTGAGTTTTGAGTAAAGGCTGTAGACGAATATTACAATAAAACAAAATGCCTTTTTTTTACACTTCAGCTTCGAAGTTGTCAGCATTAAAAGCCAATTAAAAAGACGTTTATTCACTGTGAGGGGCCCATGATCATAAGTTCATCGACAAATTTTGTTTTAAATGTCAACACGATCATCTTCTAAACTGTCCAATGAAAGATCTTTACATAATAATACATAAAGTTATCTTTACAAGATATTTACAATAATGACGACTTAATGGGATGTTTTATTGACATTTTACAGCCACTTACTTAGAGTTCTTCCATAAGATTATGCTTTCTGAAAAGGACAAAAACTGGATAAATAATTTTAAAAGCCTTAAAAATTGTCTGAGATCATCGATAATCAAAAGACAGGAGACCTATGATGGTTTTGTGTACATATGTGATTATCAAATACCAAGGATAAATTTGGGTCACAATCCCACATCTCTCCATTTGGATACTTCTCATCTCTGTGTAGCTCCACATTGTTCTTGGCAATAAAGACATTTGACGTGAGCTTCCTCACCGCCCACCCTCCCGTTCTCCCTCACTCACTCGGTTTCCGCGGTTACCAGCCGCTCTGCTTGGTTATGCAATGCACGCCGCTTTCAGGCTCTGAGACGGGACCTATAACCACACGACTGCCATCAGCTACGGACAGAGAACGGCAGGGAAGGGAGCTCACAGCCGCAGGTCGCCGATCTTCATAGCATCCGGAGGCGCTTGCGCGCATCTGTAGCACTTCTACACCCACAGAAAAAAAGAGGAGCGCAAAAGAAGGGAAAGAAATCACAGAGCAGGGAAAAGAAGAGAAGGTGGGGGCCAGTATTTGTTACAAATGTTGAGACTCCCCGCTTTCAGATGCTAAAAGGGTCAGATAGAGAAGAGTGACAGAGCAGAGAACGAAAGTGTGACAGCAAGTGGGAGGGGAGACCGAACCAAAGACTGTGATTTTTTTTTTTGTAAAAGGAGAGAGAACAAGAAAAAGGGAGGAAGAAGGATGGTGAGGAGCGAATTTCACCGAGCCTCTCTTGAACGAAAGGTGGGAGGCATTCTAGAAAAGAATAATAACGGGAAAAAAAAACAATGTTGCGAAGAATAAAATAATAACTGAATAAGCCTGGAACAAAAGAAAAGGCTGGTGATACATAAAGAGGTTGGGATACTGAAACAGAAAGAGCGAGAGAAAGCTAGAGGGAGAGCGAGAGAGAGGGGTGGGGGAGAAGGGGAGGGACGTTGGGGACTGAGATTGTTGTCTGCGTAACGCACACGGCTCAAGGAGATGCTGTTGTAGACTTAACTATTTCTCCCTCTTACTCGCTCTTCACCTCTCAATTTCTCTTTTCTCCTCCTTCGGCATCATGGATGTCAGACGTTTGGCCAGCTGGCCCTCATGTTGCCGACAGCCCAGATATGCTTCTCCTGTGATGAGTCCACACCATGCTGGATCTTCCCCCAGATCTCCCACGCCGTAGGGTAAGACTCCCTGTTTTCTTGCTGTATATTTTTTTCCATCTTGCTTTCGATTTGTCAGTCGGTCTACCTGCTTTATTGTCCACTTCGCTGAGCTGTATGTTTGCCCCTGGCTGCTTATTGAGGTTGATGTTCTGTAGGTTGATAACTGTAGGAACCTGGATGCCTACGCTTCTACATGTGCTCCAATGAATGTGGCACCATAAACCACATGGGATGAGAAAAGGAAAAAAAAACGTGGCAGAGGCGAACAGCAAGTGAGAAGGTTTAAATGTACAGTAAATCATCTCAGCTGCAGAGTCACCCTGTTGTAGCACCTCCGAAGGGAAATATCATTTTCTGAGGGGGGAATCCATCACTGAGGTGGGGGGGGGGATCCTCTTTGGTGTTCACTACGCCATTTGCAGCTGGGCAATCAGGGGAGAGGGAAATCTCACCCTCCGTGCTGTTCGGTCTGGCCTCTGGATGAATGCTTCTGGTGGCCATCAGAGAATGTAAAGGGCAGATGGGCCAAAAAGAGGCTTCCACATCTTGTCAACTGATGCTCTCCTGTTTCTCCACAGATAAGCACCCAGGAGACAGAGGTGGGGGGTCAGAATGGGGACGACTACTGTCAGTATAGAAGAGGTTCGGGCGCAAGAGGGTAAAGAGGAGCGAGAGGAGTCCATCTTGGCCCTGTTGGGGATCATTGGCACCTTCTTGAATCTCTTCGTCATTGTGTTTGTTTACATCTACACTACTCTGTGAGGAGGAGGCTCCACACTGGTTGAGAGCAGGTGGAGGTGAGGGGAAGAGTCAGACGGAGATATGATAGAGGGGTTGACATCACACAGAGAGGAACGTGGAAGATGACACTGGACCACTCAGGACAGGGGGAGTGATGCTTGCACTTGACCACTGAGCCCTTACGGATATATACGGTCCATCTCAATGCAATTGACGTCTGTTTAATGTGGACCTCTTGACACATGGAGAGCGATTCTTGGATAGGCCAGATTTGTACCCTTGCAGGATGTGGTCATGGGCCAAGGCACCACGTTTCCCCGGTGGTGGGTATTACATTGAGCACTGCCTGGCTTCAATGACAAGGACGCATGTGCGAAAGTGTCTATTGGTCAAACACACGAACATCATAGGGCAACTGAATGACAGCTTTCAAACTTAACCACCAATAGAATGAGTTTTGCAATAAAATTAAAAAAAACTATAATTCTCAATTATTTTTCTATTAAGAGCAAAAAAGAGAATGAGACACTCTGGGACTCATCTGCAGGTTCGAAAAGCTGGAACTTGTGGGAACAGGCAGTTTGATGACATTTGGACACTTTTTCACTTCAGTTCCTCCTCCTTTCTGACTGGTGGTGGGAAGATAAACATTCAAATATGAGTGTGTCTGTTTTCTGTCTGATTTGAGTGCGGTGTCAGACACGTTTCTGTGCAAAGGAAAATGCTTTTGTATTGATATATAATTACATACTAAATGTATTGTGCCATAGGGATCAATAAAACTATATTCTATGGATTGGGATGTTGTGAATGATGTGCATGTGTGGAAAAAAAAAGCTTCATCTTGTTTCAAAAAGACCAGAGTTGACCAATCACGTATGCGCTGCCCTGCACGTCTATGGGTGTGAGTCATGCATTTGGGTTTTTGAGTATTAGTAGAGCTCAGCGTACCGTAAAGACAGTCAGGTAAAATAACAAGCAGTTGTGAAAGGGAAAATGTGAAGAGGAGGTTGGGGCAGAGATGGTTACGAAGCTTCGCTATTTTCATCTGTCTGTCCCAGCGGTGATGGAAGTGTTTTTAAGCCCTTTGAGAACACAGAGGTCAGATTCCTGTCATTTGTGATAGAAAGTGGTAGAAATGGTTGATGGGAGCTTCATGCATGAGAATGAGGCTTCAGAATGTGCTCAAACAGCCTCCAACACAAACACATCAACCAATCTAAGAACGCTGGAAAATGTGTGCATGTGATTGTTTTTTTTTTTTTTTTTTTCAAGAAAAGGGTTGTGTTTCAGTGTAAGTGCGTTTGCCCTCTGTATGAGTGCGTTGCGATACGTCACACTGAAATGTGCGCCCGAAAAATCTGCCTGCGGAAATGTTAGCAGGGCTTTAAGCTTAGTCTCAGGTCCCTTGATAAATTCCAAAGCCACAGGGCACTGCTGTAATAAAGGCCTGTGCTGTAAATCAGCATGTACCTGCAGGGCTTATCATCAAATACAAATCCCCACTACCACGGCTCTGTGTAAACCAGCTCTCAAACCAGAGTAGAACCTCTCTACCTGCACTCAGATCAGTGGGAACACTTTACACCAGATCTCAGATAAGTGCTCCAGTTCTTAGGTCAGGAAGTGTTTTCATGCAATTTAAAAGTTCATTTTCAGTTTGACTAAGACAATAATTGCCCTAAAATTTTATATAAACGACTGACAAACAATTTTTATTGACCTTGAGATTATGATTGTAGCTATTTTTTTTTTTTCAAGGATGCACACACATTAATTAGAATACAACGCAATGAGAAATTGAGGAGATGCATATTTACTCCTTCAAATATTCAATTTGACATTGGACAGAGGGATAAAGATAATGGCTTGTCTACAAAAAAACCTGTGTGTAAACGTACTTCTAATAGAATAACCCTCTCTACCTAAACTAATATCAGTGTAAACCCTTACTCAAGATTCAATTAAACCCTCTACACCTGCAAGAAGCAACCAGTATAGACACGTTCCAATCCTAAGAGCTTAACCAAACCTTAGAATAATAGAAATAATGCACTTCCAGCATTTCGATGGACATGGCCTCCTGACACACGTATGAATAAGAAACTTATGATTCAGTTCAGATACAGCTCGCAGGCGTAATGCAGGGGGATGTGTGCGTTTCCTGGGGTCAACAGTCCTGTGTGAGGTTCACACGTGACACGGTGGTCAAAGACATGGATCACAACTGCTTTATTCTTCACAGGCCGATATATCAACACAGAGACACACAGACCAAAGGCAAAGCATTACCTTTAACACCTTTTGTACAAAAGCTCTGTTCCAAATCCCTTGTAAACTGCTTCCCTTCCTACATAGGCAGCATCCTAGCCATCATGAAGCTTCATAAGTGACTGATTCTGAACACTCGGCTACAAATGATTACTTTTGAGACAACAGAGCCTGACATTATAAAGTTGCTGAGCTAAGAACATGATTTTCTAATAAGCATAAATATACACAACTCCCACAATATTGATCAACAGTTCAGGTCTCGCCCAGCATCTTGAATTAAAATCAGGGTGCATCTCAATGTATTCTGGGATTACATTCTTTGCAAAGGATATAAATCAACAGCTCCTTTGAATTCAGCTAAAACGAGGTGGCATAATTAAAGTGCCTACCTACCTTGTTCAAACGTCTTTACTTCAAAAGCACATCAATGATGCCTAAAACGTCTCCGTAGGCAGACCACTAGATAAATAAACGTGATGGAGTGAACAGGGAGCCATATTGAGGGGGTGGGAGAAGAAAGGAACGAGAGAACACAGTGATCATTTCTATGAACACAACACTCAGGGAAAAGACTCTAGCACCTCAAAAACCTGCCCTACTTAATGATTGCAGCAGGTCAGCTGTTTCAAACACACGCAAACATTACATGAACATACAGCATATGTCAGGGGCGCCGTGTGTAGGCGAGTGTGATATCCCTGTAATGAAAACAGCTTTCAAGGGACTATGAAGTAAACAGAAATAAACCCAACACAGAGAGCAACTGCATGTCCTAAAGACCTGAATTAACAGAAATGCTTGATCTTTGTACACAAAAATAATGCTAAATAATTATGATTTTCTTGTTTTATTTATCTGTTAGCTAGCATTATAAATGAATGGATATGTAGTAGGGATGAACCAACAGTAAGATTTTGGCTGATATTTTCATTTAATGTCTGGTAACATAATAATAATAGTAATAAAAAAACAATAAACTATTAAAATCAATTGCTGAAAAAAAAAACTTAAACAAAAAAAAAATTAGGCATCACAACATTAAAATGCACAAGAAGAATGAGAATCCATACAATGAAAGTCAAATCAGAAAGTCAACAGTTGGGCGGAAAAAAAGAATTTTTTTTTTTTTACTTTTACCAATGTTAATTTATTCAATTATTAATGTTAAATGCTAAAAAAGCTAATGTTTTTTCAATAATCTTTAATGAATAAAAAGGTCAAAAGAACAGCATTCATTTAAAACAGGAATCTTCTGTAACATTATAAATGTCACTTTCAATCAATTTAATGCATCCTTGATGAATAAAGGTATTAATTTATTTTAAAAAAATCACCTTTCAAGATTGAGAGAGCGAGAGAGCGAGCAAATTCGGCACCTTTTCGTAAATAGTTCAAGCTGAGATTTTTTTGTTGTTTAGTTCTAAACCAAAAAAGGTCCATTTCAAACAAGTACAACACCTCTGCCCCTCAATTTCAACTGAAAAGCAACGCAAAAAAAGAATTCCTGCAATCTTCATCAACAGTTAGATTACCAGGTGGTAACATAAAAAATATGCAGAAGAGGTGGAGTCGAGAGGAGCAGCGGGTTTGATGACCCCTCTGGGGGGAGAGAAAGGAAGGAGCATATCTTTGAGAGAAGGTATTAAATGGCCATGCCGGATAAGGAGCAAGAGACGATGAGAGTTTGGACAGACTGCTAGAACCTGTATGAGCCAGAACATACCTCACTTCCTCAATGAAAATAAGTGCTTGTGGCTGTTCATATACACAAAGTGCTCTACTCTGTAATCTTGTACTCTTTGTTATTTGCCCCTCGGCTGTTTCTTAATGCTTTTTGGAAGCAGTAGTCCATCTCTTCTGATCTCATCTCCTCTCCCTCCTGTTCATCAGGTGGATGGGGCGTTATTACAAGCAGGGGTGTTCCAAGATGCATATTTCCTGTTTCACTGCCACAGAGACAGCTAAGGATCTTAAGGCTCAAAACACACACTCATTAACATGGTGTGTGTGTTTCTCTAAATCTTTTATTGGCTCAGTTATATATGAGATTGACCAACTGCTGCTCCCCCTGCTGGTCGAGTGTGCTTAGAGAAAATGTGTGTGTGTGTATTGTTCTCCTTGATTTGAGTCACACACACCATGTCAATGTAGGGTTGAAACCTCCAGCTGATATCTACAGCTAATTACTACACTCATTGTTTTATCGGCGCTTATTTAATTAAGCCGGAGAGAAATAAACACTCACAGCGTACGCGCACACATACACACACCGCGGTCTAGTTCTTTAAATCAACAAAGCAGTGTTTGTTCAAGGCTATTAATAGAAAGGAAACATTGAGTTTGATTAGTTCATACAGTATTAATTGAGATACTACAGGCAATATTTTTGACTTTTGAAAATTCTTCTTATTGAACCAAAAAATTATTTAAATTAATTGACTTCTTAAATAAAAATAATAAAATAATGTACTGCTAAGTATTTTCCATTAGAATGAATGGGGAATGGAACTCTGAAGTTTCAAAAGGGTTACAAAACAACCATAAAAGTTTTGTAATGGTGTTCAATATGCTCAAGGTCTTAAAAACTTTTTCAATTCAAATTTTAAAACCTGAACCGTTTTTTAAAACACCAGGGATCATATACTTGTGACATCTTCCAGTAAATGACTGAGGATCGCACACACCAACAGATTTCTTAATTCCAAAAACAATACACTTCCACAGAAACAGCTGCCTTCTTGCAAGGAGACACATGACAAATGAAAATGACGTGGGTTCAAAATGTGTCCTCTGTTGGATAAAATAAAAGTCTGATCATAGACTGTGCAATTTTCAATTAAATCGGTCGACTCCGGCTGCTTAAAATCTGCAGACCTGGGCTGAATTTTGACAAATAGCACAGACTCTTCGATATTGGAAATCGAGACAAAAGCCATGAAGTAGATTATTCCAGCTTTTAACATGATAAACAAGGCTGTTACACACTAATATTCCTCCCCTCCATTAGGCTGTCAACTGTGAGTTGACCTTTGTCTGATTTATAAAAGAATCATTCACACAGTTTTGTGAACTGGATCAAAAGATTCATTAAACAGATTTGAATTAAAAGACTGATTTGGACAGGAATCGAACATTGTTACTTCTCTCACAAACATGCAAAGTAAAGTGCAATCTGTTTGTCAGACAAAGAACTCTTGAAATGTAATATATAGAGTCATGTGGACTACTTCAAGGACAGTTTGATTGTGCTTTTTGTTATTCTTATTTAGTTTCTTTATGTAGCAAAATAATTCCTCCAAACATCATTGGAATTGGCAAAAGTGGGGAACTAGCTATTTAACGCCAGAGAACAGAAACATGGTTGACAAAGGCAAAGAGAGATAGAGAGACCACTCAGAAGAGACGGGCTCCACCTGCTGACTCCATAACACAATGAGGCACAAGGCACTCATGCAAAGCATCATCTTTAACCAGCTTAAGGGGCCGTTCACATATCACGTCTTTTGCGTGCACAAGTTCGTTATTTCTAATGTAGGCGCGCAGCATGCGCCCGTACCGCATCGAGTTAAAAACATCTCAACTTTTCAGAATGCGCAAGCGCACCGCGGGTCATGTGACAAGAACTAACCAATCAGCTTCATCCTTTTCCGTAACAACGTTGAAAACTCAGCCAAGATGAAGGAACAGCTGTTCATAGCTGTATATGGATTGCCATTTTAAAATAAATTTTGTAGCTGAGCTACTGCGAGCGATTTTTAGTGCTGCAAATCCGTTTATCCTTTGCTGAAATTTCGGCGTCTTCATGGAGAGAGCACGTCATGATTGCTTAGCAAAGGCAGACGCATCAGGAGCGCTTCTGCCCGAGCGCTTTGGAAAGAAGGAAAAAGCGGCGCGCCTAGCGTTTTCCACGCGTTTTTAGGCGCGACATGTGAATGGCCCCTTACAGTTCATTTTCATTTTGCAAACAGTACAAAATGCACACGCGTCCTACCTGAGTCATTGCGTAAGTATGAAGACATGGCAGGGATGAGACAGGACTGGCTGAGCAGTTCCTGTAGGACAGACGGCAGCAGTGAGCTGCTGTGACCTCTGACCTCTCCCGAGAGGGTCTCTCCAGATCCTACGCAGCCTGATGGGTTGATATAGCTCGCCAAAACCTGTCAGAGAGACAAAATGTACCATCATGTATCCAAACAGGTGTAAAATCTAAATCTCACTTGCATTATTTCCATACACACACACACACACACACACACACACACCTGTAAGAGGCAGGTAACGTGTTCCTCCTCCAGACGTTGTTTGGTCAGAGCCTGCTCGACATCCCAGCCTGACGCAGTGGAGCCTGTCCCAAAGCCTGTTCCTTTGGCCCAGTACAGCTGCTGTTCCTCTGTGGTACCACCGATATGCCCACTAGAGACCTGCGGCTGCAGCACAAACAAACTCAACTCTAGGTTTCACAGTTGATCATTTGACCCTTTTTCTCTCATCCTTACTGGTCATTCATCAAAAGAGTCAAAATTTAGTTGTACATGAAATCTGAAAGTGCCTGACGCTAATAAGTTTATTCTAAAGCATCTCAAAGACTTCCACATGTTAATGTACTCTGATTGGCCAATCATTCATCATTCTTCAAGTCTCCTATGCTCACCAAGGCTGCACTTCTTTGACCAAAATGTAAGAAAAAAATAGCAATATCGTGATTTATCATTAAAATTAAAAAAAGAAAAACATTTTAAATCAGATTTTTCAACAGCCATTATTCCAAGCTTACGTGTCACATGATCTTTCAGAAATCATTCTAATATGCTAATTTGACTGAAAATGTTGAAAACAGCTGTGCTTATTAATATTTTTGTGGACATTACACATTTTCTTCAGGATTCTTTTATTTAAATTCAAAAGAAAAGTATTTAATCGAAATCTAAATATATTTCGTAACATTATAAGTGTCTTTACTGTCAATTTAGATCAATGTTAAACATCCTTGCTGAATAAAAGTATTAATTTCTAAAAAGAAAAAGAAAAAAAAAAACATTTAAGCTACTTCTAAATGAGAGAAATGTAAAGATAGGACAGGAGGATGCATTTCCAAGTCTTTCTCTTCCACACACACTTTCGTCACTCTGGTTTTTGACATTGATTGCTCCAGACGTGACACCCTGCTTAAATGTACCGCTTTCTCTAAAGACTGACAGCATGTCACAACATTTTGAGGGGAAACAATGAGGTCAGAAGCTGTGCATCAACTGAAAAATAGGCTAGTAGCATGATAAAAAGAAGAGTGGTGCAGTTCCCATAATGCAACCAGCTGGAAGTGTCCTGTGTACTTTACTTTGAATTGCATGATATTACTGGAGGTTGCAGGCTCGACTAAACCAGCTTATCCCAAACATTAATTTTTTGACTGTGCAAAGATCTTACTGAAGGAGGGATAAATAGGAGTGTGAAAGAAAGAGCTTAATAAATATGCGCTGACTGCAGTGCTCTTCTTCTTTGCCTGGGAGTGAGCGGGTTTAATATTTGCTCTGCCAATACTGCTGCCGCCCCAAGGACACCCATTATGATTCTGACAGGCCACTGGCCACTGTTCAAATCCTCAGCCCTGAACCCCACCCCTCACCAAACTATAAATCCACACACACTGCCCTGCACAGAGTATCATTTACACATGTTTTCTCTCTTAAACACTGGAATAAAAAAAAAATAAAGAAAATCTTTTTTTTTTTAATAAAACCTGCTTGTGAGGGCTGAATATTGATTTTTATGAAAAACTCATTTGCTTTGGTATTGGAAGTGTGATGATGGTCGTTTTTTCCCCCATTATTTTCTTATTATGACTGTGCTGCAGTTGTCCTCTGTGAAGACACTTTCATTTCAGCCACGTGAAACTCCTCAAAATCATGTAATGACAAAAAGAGCTGTCCAACTCCTCTCTATACCTTCTGTTTTAATAGGACTACACTACACCTGAGTGAGTGGTTGTTCTCTCCCACACACACACCACTCCTCATTAAGAATAAAGAGCCCTCCAGCAGTCTAAATAAAATGACACGTCTCAGCCTAAGAAGCATCTCCATTAAGGTCTTTACAGGAGTGTCTTTTCCTTTCCCTGCACACACACACTTACAAATTATCTGAACAGTTAAGTACCATATTTTATCACTACATTTTCCCCTGAAATCCACTTATAATTGTAGTCTGAATCATTGAAACAGGGAGATTGTGAATGAATTATTAACGCCGGTTCTGTGAACTGAATCAATAAAAAAATAAAAATAAAAAAAAATTATTAATTCACTTATCTGGCACCAAGTTTGAATCGCTAGAATGTATGTGTGCGCCAGGCTCCAGCACGATCGGAACTCTAAATTTAAAAACCTTTTTCGCAAAAGTGTTTACTTTCATTTGTGCACACTCACAATAAAAACAGAAGATTTGTGCTCTTATAGGGTTAGGAAAATGTTAGATCGTGACCATGTCTCTGGATGCCGTTCGAGATATAGCCTTAATTTATGTGGTTTTGTTTCACACCAAGCACGATAACTATAAAGATAACAATAAAGATAACAATAAAGATATAGTTCTAAAAATCGTTCTCAATATTAAAGAATAGCAGAGTCCAAACCACAACTATAACAATAAAGACACAGAGAAACGATATAGTTGGAATCACTTTAAGAAAGATTTTTTTTTTTCTGATGAATGATAAAAACATTGCCAACCAATCAGAATCAATCCTACTGTAATGAGCTCGAGAATTTAAAGCAGCAGACACATGTGCGCTCAGAAAAAACAGACGATATTGTTCGCTGGTGTGGACGCTAATATCGTTATCTTTATAGTTATCTTAATAGTTATCGTTCTTGGTTTGAATGAGCCTTTACCCTCTAATTTCGCAGGTTTATTTAATTAGCTTTCATTTTTAATCGCATCTCTTACTGTGTATGGTAAACATGGGAAGGGTAATTAAAGATTTCATGAATTTAGAATTCATTCTATTTATTAATTTGTTCCCTTATTTCAGTTAAACCATGTGTTTTTTAGGGAACAAAATTTATGAAACATGGACAATTGCCACTAATTAATAAGTCATAGGAACGAATTAACAAGTTGTAGGAATGAATAACTGCAAAGCGCAGTTGTCTGATAAAATTACTTCGTTACTACATTTCTATTGATTTTCATGTTGAAAAACTTGTGTCGTTTCTATTTTAATGTACTTTTAAAGTTTAAATCACATTAAAAGCTTAATTAGTACATTGGGAATTAATGATGATCCATTTATATACGGTCACCATCACTCACAGCCGCTTGCACGTGTATTGCGCGTGATACACACGCAGCCCAACATTAAATCAGTTAACCGACCATCGACAGCCTTAATCAATTGCATCTCTTATCGACAATTAATCGATCATCGATTAACATTCTAAAATGTTCTAATGGCTGACAAAGATTTTTGTGGACCGAATTGAATATAAAAGGGTGCGTGGATTAACACTGACCTCATTGGAGTTGGCACTGCCACTGGGCACTCTGGGAGCGTGATGGCTGAGGGCAGACAGGCAGGCCAGGATGAGGTGAATGGCACCGATCTCAAGAGCCATACGCCTCAACAGCAGCCCGTCATCCGTAGTGAGAGGAGTCAAGCTGAACAAGGACCGGAGCACGTGGAAGGGCAACGTTGGTAGAACGTTAGCAGAGGGAGACTGCAGGATGTGACCTTGAGGAAGATAGACAGATGGAGAGAATGAAAAGTTGTCTCTAGATGAAAAACCTGCTTTTAAAAAATCTAAATATAATTTTCTCTAGCGCTCCATAACAAACTTAACCAGTCTATCAATACTTCAAGTAATCAGCTGACCAAATCAACAGTCCAGACTGACAGAAATACACCGTTGGCAGTTGCGTTTAAGTTTGATTCTCAGCGGAATCAAACTCAGTAATAGCAAACCTGGTATGTGAAATTGATAATTCACATGAATACTTTTCAGTATTGAACTAAATGTATTTATAATACATTACTAAAAGAAGTGTAAGTTATAGCCTGTTTAATATGAGAGGTGAGTCTGAAAGGTCTCGAGACAGTGACATAAGCGGATGATGGTGGACACAGATATGAAAGGTTGCTGATGAGGGAATCAAAAAACAGTGATCCACATATCAGTCTGCTATGTTTCAATCAATAATCTCTCTCTCACACCACTAATGGATATATGAACAACACACAGTGAATAAAAAATAGCACTCTATTGACAAAAAAAACTGGATTCTCCTAATATAAAAAAAAAAGATTGCTAAATTGTAAATAAATTAAGAAGTATGCTTCTTGTACTCGAGTGGTACTTACTTCCTTCTCCATCGTCTGTGACGCCCAGCACCAGTCTGAGCAGACACTGCGCGTGCTTCCTCTCCTTCAGCAGAACCTCAGCATATCCTGGCAGCCGCAGAAACAGGCCAAATGCCGCCAGTGAATGGGCAGGGATGGGTGACATGGTCTGAACGGAGGATTTGATGGGCGGAGGCTCGGCGGCGATGGTCTCTGGTGCCTCGTAAACGAGCTCCCCGGACTGCTCTATGGTGACCCACTCAAACTGATCGCTGTCCTTTGGCTTCTCCTGTGTGGTGGACGGCACCACTGGGGCACTGACCTGCACAGAACGATCCGGACAAACAGCACGCAAATGAACAGAAATGCTGACATAACCTGAGCTCACAGTGACCGGACGAGCATGTAAGGGCTTATGTAGCAGAAATGGAGTGAAGCTACAAAAAAAATGACTTATGCGGTAGAATTTGATTTTGTACAGAGAGCCAGCTTGCAGATATACTGACCTGCTGGATAACGTCGGGGTACAGCATGGGAAGTCTCTCGGCGATGAGCGCCAAGCCGCCCATACCTGCGAAAACCTGCAAGGGGGAATGGATAGGGCTAGTCTCCAGGAGAGTGTCATCTACTGGGGCATCCAAACCTTCATCACCCGGGGTCATTGGTTCATCGTCTGGACAGCCGCTAAGCATCTCACAGTGATCTACAGGAAAAGAGCAGAAAGGAAACGCATCATTCAAGCTAGCGTCAATAAAATCTTAAAATGTCTAGCTGCAAATAAAGTGGTCTCAATTGTTCACATCATAAACCATGATGTCCAAAGAGCAGTAACACACAAGAACTCATATCTGTTCTCATAAATCAGATTATTCCTGTAAATCAGGTTTCTTCTTGAGAGATTGAAGATCGATGCGAGAGAACGAAGAGAAATCACAGGAAATATTGTCTGTTAAATGATTGTGAATGTACATTCAGAACAGAAATGAAAAAGCACTCAAACCCAAACCTGCTTCACGGAGTTTACATTTAAGAAAATTACATTTCTTTACAGAGACATAAATACAGCTGACAATAAAGCAGAAACAGTCATATGTTTAAAAGCTCCTGTTACATTCTTCATAGACATCTAATGCTTTGTAATTCTTTCAAAGCATTGGGTAGTTTATTTTTTATGAATTACCGTATTTTTCGGACTATAAGTCGCACCTGAGTATAAGTCGCATTATTCCAAAAATACGTAATGATGAGAAAAAAAACATAAGTTGCACTGGACTATAAGTCACATTTATTTAGAACCAAGAACCAAGAGAAAACATTACCGTCTCCAGCCGCGAGAGGGCTCTTGGTTAATTTCTCTTGGTTCATTTCAAATTAATTTTGATAAATAAGTCGCACCTGACTATAAGTCGCAGGACCAGCCAAACTAATTAAAAAAAGTGCGACTTATAGTCCGGAAAATACGGTAATAACTTTAATTCTTGAGCACTGAATCATACTAAAATAATCAATGAAGAGTCATGTGACACTGAAGACCAGAGTAAAACTGCTGAAAATTAAACTTTACCATCACAAGAATAAATCACTATTTTTTTGTAATTATTAAAATGCAAAACTTTTTGACCAATTTTTTTCCATGATCCTTCCAATCATGCAGTATTACTGGATATATATTTTTTTTAAATAACTTGCTAATAAATCAATTGAATGATTTACTGGATTCACTGAAAAACAATGCCTGAGAAGTAAATTCACTCAGACACCAGTCATCACTATGATCTTTGAGCAAGTTTTACTTCTACAGCCCTGAAAAAAAAAAAAAAAAAAAAAAAAACTGAAGTTTTGTTTTAGCTGTATTTACAGAGGTGGTGCTTTCCAGAGGTTTAATTTAGAGATAGATGCACCTTCCTAGAGAGGATGTTAGTCTGTTCAGTCCTGTCTCTGTGAAGGCCAACAACAAAATAGGTGTGAGACTGAGAAAGAACAAGTATTTACAGACTACTCATGAATTTAAGCTCTGGGGACGGTAAAAGTCTTTTTTCTTTTAAACTGATGTTGTTATTTCAGTTGGTTGGTTCTGAATCAGAGATTTTTGTGTCTTTGATGTTGAGATCAGTGCAACGAAACAGCAGACGGAAGCCAAAAACTCTTGCTGGAGAGATGAACAAAGCAGCTGTGAAATACACTACACCACAATCCAATCGCTACAGGGAAGTTATTTGGACGTATTTGATCTTAATTTCATAACACACCTGCAAGTCTCAGGCTACGTTTACATAATGATGAATGATGAATTTATTTTCCCCTTGTGTTTTTAAAAAGTTTCACGTATACAAGACAACGTTTTCAAAACTATTAGTGTTTCCACATTTCCGCGAAAATGTCCAAAAACACTTTTACGTATGCCAGGCCAGTAGTTGGCGCTGTCACCTTGTTAATAAACATAACCTGTAGGGAAGTGAAGATATGATGAATCTCCGCTGTTGTTTGTAATATTGGTGAAATAAATCCACACTTTGCTGAAGAAGTGTAAGCAAACTCTTAAGCAGCACTGGTGTACTCCACCATGGTTGTGTCTGCTTATTTGCGCTTGCCTTATTTGCATGTCTACATACCTAACACGTACTACGCATGTGCATGACGTCACATTTTCAAAGATTCCCATTTTGGGTGTTTACACGGAAACGGCAATGGTGGCATTTTCAAAACCTGTATTCAAAAATATTCGTTTTCAGTCACCAAAACGTCATTGTCGTGCAAACAAACAGTCCAAAGCTTTTTGGCTGAAAACGCTGACATATAAACGGTCCCTCGGAAAACCTACTTTTTTGCAAGTCTGGTGTCTGTGTCCAGGAACAAACTCATTGCCAACAGGTTGATGGCATATCCCAGTAACCAGCGGCAATGGTTCAGAACACTGCCTGTGGCTGGAATATCTTCCAAACACTTCCTCCACAGAAAGATGGACAGACTCCAGGCAGAGAGGAGAGAATTATCCCTGGGCTGGTGAACAACCTTTCAGCTCCTCCACGGAGGGGTGTGAGAGGAAAGTGTGTGGAAAGAAGCAGAGTCTGGTACGCCAACAGTGATTTGACTCTGCTAAGACGGCCAATTAGCCGGAAGGTGGGGCGAGTCCCCCAGGCACCGTCACTAAACTGAAAACTTCTGATGCCAGACTCTACGGGTGCCATCAAATGCAGGCTGCTCCAAGACTTCTTACGGAGCCAAACAAATAAACAAACAAACGCTGTGTGCTCAGAAAAGCCAGTGGAGCAAAGTAAACAAACTGTGCCAGATCTCCACCTCCAGATGAAAATTCAACAGCTTGAGAGCTCATAGTTCAGTCCTGTATAACACCCCGGCACAGTGTCTCCACAAGGCACAATGTGGCAACTTTACAGTGTTAAATCACTTTTTTGTACTCACTAAAAGCAAATACTGTTTCTACACCAGATCCAAATGTTACAACTAGATTGTTGCAATTGATGAAACAAAAAACTTTATCTAAAATGTTATATATGCATACAAAATTTGCTGAAATATATTTAAATATTTATATAATTAAATTATGTATATCTATCTATCTGCACATGTCTATGCATGAGATGTCTGCATACCTTTCTCAGTACGGAGTCTTTTGAAGGAATCGGTCTTGGAGAGGCCTGGGTCTGAGATGACCTTTGACCCCAGTTTGACCGTCAGGTCAATGGAGCGGTATCCCTGAGGAAGTTTGCGCTCATACAGCAATGTCAGCAGCTGGGCCAAGGTCATCTCCGGCGGCAATGGCTGACCTGGAGAGAAAAGGTTTTCAGTCATTGAGTTTATTAAAGCATTTATCAACTGATTAATAAATCACTTTTTTGAATAAGATTTTTTCAACAGAAAGGCAGGTGAGTGAAATAGAAATCTGTTGGCAAAAAAAAAAAAAAAAATCCATTTGGTGACACTAGTGAAATAGGAACTAAACACTTCACTCCTAAAGTACTGAAAAACTCTTTACATGTGAGAGGATGAGACAACGAGAGACGAGAACAAAGAACACAGCTTTAAAACTGACATTCATCAGACTCTCTGCATCTCTGAATAAATGCAGTGAGGTGAAGTGGCAGGCAGACAGGGACATGCACTGAGGTGACCTCTACTCTCATCCTAATCTATATGGAGGAGCGAAGGGTGAGAGATGAGGGGGAACGCAGAAGAGTACAGAGTGGGCGAGAGGATCGGACAGAATGTGAGCACATGACAGAACGAGAGTGTGTGTGTTTGTACCCGGCAGTAGTTTGTGACAGAGGTGGAAGACAGGCACGCTGATGGTTTTGGCAGACGGATCAACTCCTGAGGAAGCTGCAAGCTTGTCACTGAGGACACGCCCTCGTCGGGACGGGGGACGGGGAGGAGTGGACAAGGCCCTCTTCGACTGAGACTTCAGACCTGAAACAATGCATGAAAACGAGACGCAACATGGGTAAACTAGATCAAAGGTCAATGATCTGTGTTAGTTTGTTAGAACAGCATAGATTGTTAACCTCCAGGGAATATATTATAAATCTCTTCTCACCATGTCAGTGAGTAGACTGGGTTAAACCGTACCTGAGGCAACAACAACACTGTAGTTATCTTGGAAACCATTATCGGCCTTCATCTTTTCTTTTTCCTCATGGTTTTTCTTCTCTTTATCCTCCTTCTGTTCATTGATCAGTTTGGCCGTGATGCTGGGCGTGTCTGAAGGGTGAAAAAAAAAAAAAAGTAAGATCTTTAAATGTTATTTCACAGTGTGTATGTGCGTTCTTCAATCAGCCTGGGGGCTCTAAAAATAAATTTCCCTTTAGAGACATATGCATCGATGTACATGTCAGCTTAACTGCTAATCTGAATTATTTATTGTAAAAATGTAATATGCCTGAGAAGACACACCAATTCATAAAGATAACAACATGCTGCGCTTCCTGTGCGGGTCTTCCATCAGTGGAAGTGATTGGAGCATGAGATACGAGACACCCTACATATATACTGAGAGTCTCGCCATCTTCTGAGAACAGAAAGCCTATATCTGCCACACACACACACAAGGTCTCTGGAGAGAAGCCATTTATCACACATACATGCTGATGGCCATGCCACATGACAGACCCAGCCCTACATGCTTCGTTCATCAGACCTTGAAAGTCTGAAGATATGGCAGAAGCTGGACCTAATTCATCTGATAGACTGCCACATGGTGCATTTAAAATAAGACTGCTGGGTGACTGCTGGACATGCTGTTTCTAGTATTTTGGCTAAACTGGTGTTAACTATACACAATCAAATGTGTTTGATTTTGTAGACAGCTTTGCATAGTTGCAAATCAAATTTTGAAACCAATACCAGTAAAATTTGCACAATTACTTGTTCTAATTTAGCTACTTGACTCACTTAAAGTAAATCTCAAGTAGCCTTCAATTATGTTTTTTTCAATAAGTAAACATCTGTATTCCGTTATGTAACTGCAATTAACATTCACTAAATAAGATTAAAGAAACAAATCAAGAGCAATATAATTTTTTATCAACATACACATCTTTCCAAAGTAAGATTTTTAAATATATTTGAAAGTTGCTCACCAAGCCTGCATTAACTTGTTCAAAAATGTTGTGAAAACTACATATGGTGCTGAGTTAGTGCTCAAGAAACATTTCTTATTATAATCAATGTTTAATGAACAGCATTATTTGAAATAGGAATTTTACTAAATTAACATCTACTGACATTCTTGATCCACTTAATGCCTCTTCACTGAATAAAAGTATAAATTTCTTTTAAAATAATTGAATCTTACTGACCCCAAACGCTAGAGCGGTAGTGTATTACAGTCTTCATACCTGAGACACGGTCCAATACTTCAGACAGTGTGGTTGAGATGGGCAGATGCAGCTTGCGAAACTTGTGCCCTGCGCCGTACATGGGGTGCTGGATCACATGACTGGTGGCATTAATGCGCCCTTTATACAGCTAAAGCAGAGAAAGAGAGAAACACAAAAACAGATGGTCTTGAGATATTAGAGCTTCAATTTCTCATTAAAATGCACCTACACAATTCTTTTGCATTCTCGCATTTCTCAGCTTCGTGACTAATCACTTATCTTATTGCTCAAAAAATATTCCACAGGGTTCGTACAGAAACTGCTAAATGAAATTCCAGGACTTTAAGCACTCCTTTTTTCGTTTTCAAGAACTAAAATCAGAGATCACAATATTGTTATTATCTTTAAATTCTAATAAATAAACCAATAAAACAAAATGGTACAAATAAAGTGCAGCACATGCAAAGCATGCCATGGCAGTTATTGCTTTCCTTATTCAAAAATATTTGATTGGTATTTAAATCACTATTGGTAGCAAGATTTATGCTAATGCTTTTTTCCTCAGTATGTCAGATTAAACGTGGCAGACTTGTTACTTGTTCAGATGGCGATATATGGCGAAAATTCTTATTTGGGTTATATTTAATATGATGTAGGCTAGAAACTGTGATTGCGAAGTACTGTAAATGTCCAAACCGGTGTGGTGACTGACTGCCACACATACTCTTCAAAACATTAGATTCATCCGCGCTGGAGCCGTGCCGACTCACAACCACGCAAGCTAGATAATTCTGCAACCAATCTTGTGAGTAATCTCGATTTCTCTTTATTGTGAAAAAAGAATCCCTATTTTATTTTTTCTTACAACTCTGTGTTTTTAAGAGATTTCAAATTGTCGTCAGCCGTATTCGCTAATTCGGGATTAGCATTATCTGGGGACCTTGTGTGATTTTGCTCCATTCTTCACGAAAGATGGATAAAAAGGCCCACAGGAAACAAAAACCTCAAAAAATTATACATGACCCACCAAATGCTGGCCAAATCACAGAAATGCCAATTCACACGGGACTAATATTATCACAGGACCTTGGTGTTTGGCAAAATATATGGTAGGTCATTTGCGGGCAAAATTTTAACTTACCAATTTCAGACACGGCCAATTCACACAGGACTAAGATCACTGACAACCTCCGCAATTATTCCAAAGGCCACCTGGTAATACTAATCCTGTACAAACAGGGCTTTAAATGTCTTTTGACTGTTTATTGATAATGATATCAGTTTTATTTTAACTACAGCTATAGGGAAAAGCAAAAAAAGAAATTTCAAAGCAATGGCATTTGACAAGTCCTGCAGAGAAAAAAAAAAAAATCATAATATAAAAATATACGCATCTCTGAAGAGTCCCACTTTCCACATGGCGGATCTAGACATCTTCATTTCCACTGAAGGTGGAGTTAAAGGTGAATCGGAAAGGGTAAAATGACGTCCATGCCTTTGAGAGGACACCCGGATCACTCACTTTGGCCTGATCTAACGTGTAAACATTAACTTTTAAGAGCCTCTCTTTTGGGACTCTCTGTAAAAGCCAAATGATTAATCTGACCTAAAACGCACACAGTCCCACCATAATTTACTGGAGGAACGACCAGCTGAATGACTCTTTGGGCTAAAAAAAGATGTCTTGCATCTTTACGATTTGGCTTGGTTCCGGTTTGGCAGTCAGAGGAGAAGCATAACTCTATGTGTCACGTAAGGGGAAAGCTGGTTATGTCCTCCAGCATTTAGATTATGTTAAATGTGTAATTGCTGTGCTTCTACCGGCACCAGACAGAAACGCAAGGGTGGTTTTCCCAAATTACTCGTAGTTTTCCCCTAAACTAGCCATTTTCTCCAGCGAAATAAGTTTTTACAGGTACTCCTAATGTCCACCAATTTGTGTGGACTGCATGATTAAGAAGGATTTGAGGATAAATCTGCCCCCTAGTGGTCTCCAACAAAAAACACAATTTGCCATGAAAAGAACCGTAGTCAGGGGCAGTGCAGGTCAGGGGCAGCGTAGTCAGGGGCAGTGCAGGTTTAAATCCCTCTGAGATGATGTAAAGGTCAGGGTAATTCTCCTTGTAAGTGAAGAGGCTTTTCTGAGCTTTATAGCAACAGTAATAAATCATTTAACAGACTAACCAACCAAAAAAACTTCTTTATAAAATAAAATAACCACTTAGAACAGCAAAGTTTCAGCTTTCGATAGATTTTGAAAGCATACATTATGTGTGTGTGTGTGTGTGTGTGAGATCACCTACCGGACAGGGAGACTGAAGGAAGACAGTAACTTTCTCGTCTTCAAGCATGAGTTGTAGGAAGAGCCGACGTATAAATCCAGAGATGTTCCCTGAGACCGGAACGTTTCCTCGCTGAGGAGCTGACTGAAAGAGCTCACACAGCACCTTTACAAACAAAGAAAAAAAGAGTTCACTTGTATCCCTGTTATATATCGCCATACCACCCAGCCGTAAAACTTGCTCTGTAGTGATGAACCAAGGCAACAATGTGAAAAGTATTATACAAATAAATTTTACTTGACTACATCATTAATAATATAGAAATTATACTACTATTTACATCCTTATAATATGAATATATTCTTCTTGACGTTAATCTTGGAATCACTGATTAAAGAACAAACTACTTTAACTTTTTTGAGAATAATTTAATTTAGAACAGCTGAAATAATTTTACCGTAATTACCGTACAGAAATTATAACATTTTTATTTTAAAATGATAATTTTATTTTCTGTATTTTAGTTCAAACTTAATAAAAGTATAATATTATATATATATATATATATATATATATATATATATATATATATATATAAAACAATAAACAGCAATATAATGTAATATTAAAATAATGAAAACGTCATGACCTAAAGATAATTTTATTAAGGTAGAAGGCTAGAAGTTATAATTCCAAATATTTTTAGGAAAAAAATTATATATATATATATATATATATATATATATATATATATATATATATATATATATATATATATATATATACACACACTTAGTTCTCGGTCTATGAAAGACAAAACAACACTCAAAAAGGCACCACGAACACACCTGTGCCATGAGCCTCTGGTTGTTTGGATGGCAGGAAATGCATTGCAGGAAGAAAGCTACTGTTGCATTCTCAATGGCTGTCCTTTGCTGTGTGGTGAGTCCACTGCTGCGGCTCGTTGATGCCAGTGAATAAGACGCCCCTGAGGTGTGAGGTGCGGTGCTGGCATGTGACGTGCTGGGTGATGCACGGTGTCCAAAAATCCTGCTGCTGCTGCCATTGCTTGCACTGGCATTAGCAGCCCCACTGGCACTACAGTGGCACAGGAGAAACAACAGTGCTGTCCAGAGTGGGTTCACTTCTGGCCCACCCAACCAGTCCTTCATGGTGTGACTGTTTCCAACTTCTGTTAGAAACCGCAATACGGGCGCCGCCAGCTCAGGAGACAGTGGCGGTCTGTTTGTCGAGGATGAAAAGGGTTGGTTGTGTGAGTACGGCCGTCTCTCTGCCGGTCCAGAGAATCCAGCAGGCAAGGGAAGGTCTGCACTGACCAACAGGTTGCAGCAAAGGTCGGCTAAGCTGCGAACAAGCAGGGACGGCAGACCAGAGTCCAACAGCTGCTGGATGGCACCTGGAGACTGGGACGCAGCTGCTAAGGTCACCAACTGGCACTCTGAGAGGGTGACGGGCACAGCTACCGGTGCCCGAGCATGTTTAGAGTCATCTGTGAGGGAGGCAGCACTGTTTAAGTCATGCTGCTTCTTGCCGTCGTCTGTCATTGCCATTCGGCGCTGTGCACTTGTCTGGGCAACAGGGGGCGCCACTATACCCATCCAGGACATGAGCAGAGAAAAGTAACTAGGGTGGATATGGCACATTGAACAAAGCAAGCTGTCCACAGCCTTCTTTAAAACAATGTTAGAGGGCAAAGACATGGACCAGCTGTACAACAACCTGCAAAATATGGAGAAAAAGACAAGCAGCGCTAGAATTAACAGTTCAGGTCGCCTAAAAACAGCTTCAAGATTTAATAATGCTCCGAACTGTTTGTGTTTAAGGCTGATGCGGTTTTATTTGCACCATGTACACAGTGAAGGCTGTTTCACTTTGTTCTAATCGGTACACAATGTATTCATACCTAAAGAGAGAATGAAATATAGAAGCGTGTGGGAAAGGAAAAGCAGAATATGTACTCTCAGCCTTTCCCGCACCTAAAATTTACCTTGTACACAAGACAATAAATGTTTATTTTAACAATGCGGACTTACTCGAAAAGCTCTCCGTTGAGCAGTCCGGGCAAGTCGTAGTCAACGGGCAACTCATAACTATGCCATAAGATGGAGGCCACGCAGTGCAGATGTGATGGGGATGGCATTAGCAAACCATATTCCCTTGAGGGTGGAGCACTCGAACCCACAGAGCTTGACGGAGAACTCTGCTTCAGGGCAGCAATCCGGGACGAATCATACACCCACTGTAGCAGAGCCTGGATCCTACAACACAATCACAAACATAACCCAGGACATCAAGAACCAAAAAAATGTGTGTGTTACCGTTAACAAAGGTTATGAAGTTATAACAGAAGTTATGCTTTGGGAAAACAAGCTCCATTTGGAAGCTTTAGGATTTAATTTTACGTTATGATGAAGGGCACAGACCTGTCTTTGGTACCGGGGTCCTGAGTGGTGCCCAGCTGGTAGAGAATGTCTATAGTTGAGTCTGATGACAGGCCATTTAACCT
Organism: Carassius auratus; assembly: GCF_003368295.1. Taxonomy (NCBI): domain Eukaryota; kingdom Metazoa; phylum Chordata; class Actinopteri; order Cypriniformes; family Cyprinidae; genus Carassius; species Carassius auratus. The sequence goes on from NC_039256.1 coordinate 13,317,289, forward strand.
CCCGAAGAGCAGCGGGCTGTTCAGATCTACAACAAAAAACCACCAAAGAGTTAAAAGGAGAGTCCAACAAAATCATGATGCGGATCATTAAAGTGGAGAAACTGGTTTGAACGTAGACTCTCTGAATTTACACGAGGCACAAATCAGTTTAATACTGCTTGGCATTCAAATACAGCAGTCAAGCATTAATGAGAAACAATCTTTATTAAAATCTTTATAGTCTTACTGGCCAAATCGGTGCCGGAAGCAGCACAGTTGCGCAACAAGATGTCAATGAGTTTGAGGCCTATGCGTGTGGACTGCAGGCCGATTTTCACGAGCACCGCCTCAATGTTGGGCGAGTGCATGCCACAGTACGGGGACATAAGGAGGGCGGCGCAGGTCTGCAGGAGGTTTGCTGTGGGAGCGGCAGCACTGGCCATCATGGCCTCCAGATCAGAAACATGAGTCAAGCAATGATGCAGCAACCGTAACCAGCCAATACTGAGAAAGAAAGAGAAGAAATGTAGATATTATAACAGATCGAGGCTTGAAACGGGAAATAAGATGTTAAAAATGTTTTCCAATACCTGGTTTTGGAGACCTGGTCCTCAGACGGCAGGAAAGGATTGTTAACAGTGGCCGAGGAAGTGTTTCCGAAAGCAGTCAGGCCCAGTAGTTTAATCTGAGAGAGGCCCAGTGTGCTGGCGTCCCGCGGCCGATGCAACCTCAAACACACGGCAGACGCCACCTCTGCCTTTACCAGCTGGAATTTAATATACGTGAGACCACTAGTGATGACTGGGGACGACAGGGGAAGCATGTTTACACCGTCTGCGCTGATCTCCACAGACACCGAGGATGGGCATGCTGGGAAAGAAAAGAGAAGCATTTAGTAGTACTTCAACTTTTAGCATAGTCCTTTCTAGTATAAAAAGCTTCATATATTGGCCAAATATAATATACTGCTGTGTCAACTGGGGTTTTGGTCCAATATTATTGCATTGTGTGTTCACACTCACTAGCGAGGGATGCCAGGTGCGGCTGTATGTGAATCTCCTTGAGCAGAACGGCAGCGGGCAGGTGGATGGTGAGATCACACCAGGCTTCTTCAGGAAGGAATATGTAGGACCAAGCGGCAGAACGGGCCCGGCGATGTGGGGGTGTGGCCTGAAGTAACACTTCCGCTGGCTGTGCTGTGGGACTGCTAGAGTTGATTGTGCCTGCAAGGGAACAGCATCAACAATGAATATAAATGCAATTTTAATACTTAGACGTTATTATGAAAAGATGGGGTTATGACTCAAAATAAAGCACGTTTGCTGTACCAAGAGGAGCAAAGTTGTGCAGTCCTTCTGCATTGTCTGGTTCTGAGGTAAGCACTCGTGCTTTCAGGCTGCCGTCTGCTGCTTTACCAGGCCCAGAGTCTAGGAACTTCATAATAGTGGACACCATACTGCGTGCTGTGTTCACGATGGCTCGTGTGCTGGTGACCATGTTGTTACAGATGAGCTGCACGCCACCTAAATGCACACAAAAAATAAATAATAAAGATTCAGGACGTACAGACCAGCTCAAACAGAGTTTTAACTCTAAAGTGTTAGTTTTGACATACCCATGTCATGGAAGGCCTTCAAAGCCTCGCTGGTGTCAAGTACTCTCAAAATAAACCACAGTAAAGGCTCAGAGAGCTGACATGTTGATAGAGACCCCTGTTTAAAAAAATAAATAATAATTACAGAACATTGAAATGATACAATGACAAAGCAAGCATTGATGGCTTGTTTACAGTTTTATATTACTTCCTTACATACTGAATGTCTGTCCTCTAAAATGTGAAAATTATTTGAATGTGTGTTCAAGCCCACAATATACTAGAACAGACCATGTTTGTGTTCTCTCAGTTTGTCTGCGAGTCTCACCTGTCGGCCCATATACCCACAGGCCATGTAAGTGAGAATGGGCTGCAGCATGACCTGGACAGATGTGGCTCTTTTACTCAAAGTAGTCAGGATAGTGAAGAGGCCATCGCCCACCGAGATGGCATCCAACCCACCATGAAAGTTCTCATGTTTGGTTAGGTGGAGCCCACTAGCACCTGAAACGAGAGAGAAAACACATCAGCAAAAGAAGAAATGCATGAAATTCAGTATAATAGGTACAAATATAATTAAAAGGGTAGGATTTTTGGTTTTGAGATAAGTCTTATTCACACAAAAGTGGTATTTAATTGATCAAAAATACAGTAATATTGTGAGATTTCAAATTTGAAATTTTGAATTTAAAATTGTAATTTATTTCTATGACAAAGCTGAACTTTCAGCAGTCATTACTACAGTCTTCTTACAGTCTTGTCCTTGTTAAATAAAATACCGTATATTTCCGACTATAAGTCGCACTGGACTAAAAGTCGCATTTATTTAGAACCAAGAGAAAACATTACCGTCTACAGCCGTGAGAGGGCGCTCTGTGTTTTCAGTGTAGACAACAGGAGCACTGAGCAGCATAGAGCGCCCTCTCACGGCTGGAGACGGTAATGTTTTCTCTTGGTTCATTTCTCTCGGTTCATGTCAAATTCATTTTGCTAAATAAGTTGCACCTAAATAAGTCGCAACTTATTTTTGCTAAATAAGTCGCAGGACCAGCCAAACTATGAAAAAAGTGTGATTTATAGTTCGGAAAAATACGGTAATAATAATAAAATAAAAAAACTTTCGAATGAAAATATGATGACGTACCAATTATCATGGCCATGGCACTGCTGTTGCATTGCCCCAATGCCGACAAGATCTGACTCATAATCTGCTGATTGGCCAAAACCAGGTCTGCCACACCTGCAGCTGGTCCCTGGTGCTGAGCTGTGCCTGCCGCCCCACACTCTTTGCTTCCACACACTTTTTCTTCATCCGACACGCTGTCAGTGGCTCCCCCCGCTGGAGGCAGCCTCCCACTGAACTCCCGATCGCCTGACAGTGGCAGCATCACCAAAGCATTGACCAGCTTCAGGAGGTCAAACATCAGCTGGTCTCTTGTGGTTTCGCCACACACAGCCTTAGCATCGCCAGGGCGAATGATATTGGCGAACAGGCCCCCGAAACAGGCACGGGCACCCACAGAACTGTCCGAGCCGCTGCGTGAGACCACCTTATCTGAGCAAGTGATGTAGTGGTGAACCAAAAAGGTGACCGATTCGATGACAGCCAAGATGGTGGTCACAGAAACCACTTCGAAGTTTTGTTCCAGGGTGAACTCCAAAAGCTTCACCTGCGCATCTAATGGACCCTGGCCAGAGTGGAATGGACCCCTACAACCAGATAAGATGATAAAAAAAGACAAAAAAACTTATTTAAAACAACCACATGTTTAAGAAGCACCAGTTTAATAACATAAATGGTGAATTAATGATCCACCTCTCCGTTGACAGGATGTGCAACAGTTTAAGCAGAAATTCGCTGAACATCTGTGGACACGTGGAGGACAGGTGCACCTGTAACCTGGTTAAAAACTCCTGCAAGGCTTGTGTTGCAGTGGGGCCGACCTGAAAGAGCGAGGAAGACAAGTGAGGCATTTACCAAATACATCATTATGAAACCAGTCATGCGCATACTCTTCATTAAGCACAATACCTGTGAGCTGTGCTGGCTGGTGCCATGAGGGTTCCCTCCAGATAGGAAACGCACAAGCACGTGCACAAGTGTGGGGTCAGACACCATCTGTTGGGCTGTGCTCTCCTGTACACCCATCCCACCGCTGGAGGCTGCAGATGCAACACGCACATTATCGCTGGGGTTAATCTGAAAGTGTGTCACCAGTGTTTGCTTCTATAGTCAGCTGGCGGGAAAACCCACATACAGAAATGCAGGCCTCCCCGTGGGAACACCTACACGTCTGAGTGCCTCTAGAAACACACCAGATGAACAAAGACGGGCTCGGCCAATCAGATACTCACCACTAGCAGGCATATTAGTCATGAGGGTGAGACTGTGCAGTACAAGACACCATGTTCTCAGAGAGGTGTTGGGGTACCAGGCCAGCACTGACAGGAAACTGCTAATAGAGGCTGAGAGACAAGAGTAACAGTCAATTATAAGCATTACAAAATCCACACTGAAGTTAATGAGAGAAAGTGAACCATCTAACCCGCACCTGTATTTATTTTGCTCGTTATTACCATTGCTCTCCTTCATAAACCTTTTAATGCATTTATTTTAAAAAATATTTTTTTCTTTAAAATATTTATCTTTTTCCACTGCATATTGCATTTTAACATTTTTCTCAATTTATTTACTATTTTTGTTGTGGCACTACATTCTTTGTGTGCAGCTAATCAGAATATTTGAGATGCTCCAAATACTGCAACACTTCAGTAGGCATGTTTACATTCACTCATTTTTATAAATCATAATAAATCTAATCTGATTTCGTATTTTGAAAATTCAGTTAATATGAATCTTAAACGCTGTAATCCTATTCACACATTCGTTTTCAAGTGCATTATATATGTTCCAAACAAACTTCAAACTTGGAAGTAAGCACTATTGTTCTAAACATTTTACATATGTTCAAGGTATTTTTGAATTGGAGCACTTTTCAGTCCAATTCTTCTGGTGAGTTAGGTAAACGTGGGTAGCGAGACTGACACTTGTTAAAGTGTGAAAATGATTTCAGCAGGTTACTAGCTGTATCCTTGGTTGTAGTAACACATAAAACCAACTATTCAATTTAAGATCCTGTGGGTATCAACAGTCCAATCTCCTCAACAATACGCTAATATCTTCAGATCTAAGTGTTCTAGCGGTTGCTGAATATCACACCTTGGTTAAGGGGGATTGTGGGCACTCTGCTGGCGTTAAAGAGGAAGATGTCTGTACCGCTCTCCTCTGACCCTCCGGAGCAGGAACTCAAACTCAGAGTTAACCACAGCTGCAGCAAAGACTCCAACTAGACAGAGAAAAAGAGGGTGTGATTCTGTAACTTCACGGAGTAAAAAATTATTCAGGAATTTAGATTTAAGGGCAAACTCAGTAAATAAAAAGTGACAAATCCATACTGTGCCCGCACCTGAACATGATGCACTTGCAATAAAGAGAAGAGTTTGTTGAAGCAGGTGCTCAACATGGGGATGGAAGAGGCTTGTATCATCAGACTGCTACTGGGGGGAGAGCTATGGAACCCACGCAAAAGAGAGTCATCCGTCCCATTTGAAGACTGGCTCACTGAAAGAGAAAAGGAAAAAAAAAAGACCATAGGGGTTGATTAGCTAAATAAAAAATAAAAAAAAGAGACAAAAAAATATGACTCCCACACCTTTGGACCAGTGAAATTTACTTTAACAATTATAATTACGAGAAAATAAATTAATAATATTTTTTTTTTTTTGAAAGATTTTGTAAAGCTCACTTATTATCCATTTCTGCAAAAAGAAATGTTTTAGAATGGAGTCTGAAATTGAAAAATGTATACTCACTATACACTCTTCAAGATAAGATGATAACTTTTTCAGTGTTGGAAATAATATTTAAAAAATAAAACAAAACAAAAAAAAATTATATTTCCAGATTTTCCTTTACTGTGGGAACACTGTACAGATGTTGTGTGTGTGTGTACCAGAAGGAGATGTGGATGTTAGCGCCTGCAGTATTGCGTCTGCCTCCAGTGTTGCCATCATCTTCAGCATGAGCTCCGCCTGCTGTTCTAATCCCACTTCCAGTCGAGCGTCCAGTGCTGGGATAACAATTAAGGTGCTTTAGCGCTCAGACTTCATTATAGCTTTTATTTTATCGATTTATTTTGGCACTTCTCACCCTGAGACACAGATACTGAGAGGTTCTGAGATCCAGGCTTCTCTGCGGTGGCAGCCGCAGGGGGTTTGGACACAGGTATGCCCACACCCCCTGTGTAGGGGTTATAACTGTATGAGCCGTAGTCGGCACCCCAGTAATCATACCAGGTACTACTGATCGGCTGCAAGAGAGGACATAAAAAAGAAACCAAAAAACAAAACAAAAACAATCTCAGATACCCGTCTCCGAGAAAAACATTACTGGAAAAGTGGTTAAAACATTGGCTTGGTGCAAAACAGCTCTAAATATTACAACCAAACTTTAACTACTTGTTGTTCATTACATAATGCATGCAAAATAGGGGTGTAACAGTTAATTGCACAGTTCACGTCCCACAGTTCTTTATGCATGTTTATACCTTGCAACTTTGAGGATAAATGTTGTGTGTGAATTATAATGCATGTCTACTTTCAATAGTAGTTATGGTTATTTTCCATGCTGCTAAATTGCTGTACTTTAAGACTTTACACAAAAGAGCTGCATTTTCCAGCAAGTGTGATAAGAGCTTTTAAAAAAGAAATTGAGTAAACGGATGGGTATGAGAAAGTCAAGAGGTTAAAATACGGGTTAAGAGTTTAATATGGGCTATCAATATAGTCCATATTTTAGCAATGTGACCGGAGAACCGTGAGAAATTTGAACCATTACACCCCTAATACTGAAAGACAGAAAAGGAAAGATAAAAAGAATGAGGTCCATACCTTAAAAACCTTGGCGGCGAGTGGATCTTTTTCCAAATCAATATCTAAAGGATCAATATCAACATCCATCAAGTCTTGTAGCAAGTCAAAGTCAATGTCTTTATCTTTTTCCAAAGATGACAGTGGTGGAGCACCTTTGGGCAACGAAAAGACCTTTAATATTGCAAGAGCAGCGCACCAAGAGAAGCAACTACACAGACCGCCTTCTTTAGGACGTCCGGCTGTCAAACTCCTCTTAGACCGACAGGGCGCCGGAACAGTGGATTGTTGACCCATTTTGAAAAAGTAAAAAAAGGTAATAAAATGACCAGCAGCTATAGGTAGAGTCACAATAATCTGCACTGTTCCAACCTCCTGTCCACTGCATTATACTACTATTACATATTATAAAAAAAAACAAACACAATAAATACACATGCAGCTCATCTAAGAGAGGAACACAAACAAATAAACACCAGAAACAAAAGAAAAGTGAGGGTCCGTGTGAGGTGACGTGCTATTCGGGCGGGATTACCAACGCACTTTGGAACACAGAGGATGTCCCGGGTGTACCTGCGATGATATCGGGTCCCAGAGGCTCATCGAGGGTCTCCACCAGTGGGATGGGGGTCGGCTGGGGGAGCGAGTCATCACAATCCACAACTACAGAAGAAGAAGCTGCCCCAGCCTCATCAGCCCCTGCCCCCTCCATCCCATCCACACACACCGGAGACAATAGCTCTCCTGCAAACAGATTACGACATCTCAATATAAAACATGGACATGTAAAATGTGTATGACAGTCTGTGGGCTGCTTTGAACATCTAAATCACACGCACCTGCAAGAATGTCCTGCAGCATGCAGGTGAGAGAGTACTGGGCCCAGGCTCCGCCCCATGAGATGTCCGCGCGGTTAAAGTCTGTTCCCACCAGTAACAGCAGTAACCTCTCCAGCTGCTGCTCTGAAACCACCTCACACAGGTGGATTGTGGGTCGTGTTGCATTTGCTATTCTGGCCAATACCTGAGCAAATGGATGAGATTTAGAATATTTAAGATAGGTATTGTCTAAAAATTTGAAGTCAGACTGATTTTTTTTTTGTTGTTTAAGAAATTGATAAAAAAAAATGTTTTTACAAGGATGCATTAAGCTGGCCAAAAATTACAGTAAAAACATACGTTTCTATTAAAATAAATGTTTTTATTTTTGTGTTCATAGAATCCCCCCCAAAAAAAAAAAGTAACCGAGCTTCCATAAAAATCAGCAGCAACAAATATTATATATATATATATATATATATATTTTTTTTTTTTTACATTTTTTACATTTATATTAATAAGAAGAGTTTATTGAGCGCCAAATCAGAATATTAAAGAGATTTCTAATGCATAATGTGTCAATGAAGACTGGCGTAATGGCTGTTGATTTTTCCATCATAAAAAATATTTTTTTTCCCAAAACGTATTAAATTAAAAAAAAAAAAACAGCTACTTTAAATAATGATAGTATTTCACAGTATTGTTGTTTTACTGTATTTTTGATCAAATAAACGCATTCTTTGAAAAAATTATTCACAAATCTTAAAACCTTAGAATGGTAGTATACCAAAAACGAGCACACTTTTTCCTCGATATTTCAAAAAGTAAGTTGCACCTTGCAGACAAACAGTAGCAGGTCTGCGTGACAGGTAAAGTCCATGGAAAGGAGGAAGAGAGCAAGCTTCTGGACGACGCAGATGCAGCGCTCGTGAGATAGCGTGAAGGGCAGGAGCTCCACCTCAGGGGTCTCTTTTGCCACCGATGCCTCCGAGTCCAAGGTGGAGCGTGGCCATTCGGCTGTCCGCCTCAAACGGATCAGATCTTTAAAGTGCTGCCAAAGAAAGAGAACCACAGGGATAGTGTTATGATCTGTTTAAAGGCTACTTTTATCATCGAATGTTGTCCCACACCCATCCCTGAGGGACAAGGAGTTTGGATTCTCACCTTGGACGTGGCTTGTTTGAGTTTGGCTTGTTCCACCAGCAGCTTGTAGGAGGAGCCTTTGTTGCTCTGAATTTTCTCTTTCTCAATTTGTTCTACTAAAGCCTTCTGTTTGGCTTTCAATAAATTCAACTGCTGCAATGAAAGGAGAATTGATCAACATCCACACTATACGTACAGAGGAAAAATTTCAAGTTCAGATGTATAAGATCACAGGATGATTGTGTGAGACACATTTACCTGTTTATGGTGGACTAGCTGTTTGCGGATCTTGCGTGAATATAGACGATCTAAACTGCTGTTACTGCCTTTGGCAGATCTGCTCGGGTTATGAGACTGCAGACTGTTGTTTATGAAACTCCACTGGTTTCCTGGTGTGATTGGAAAGAGGAAAACAAAGACACATTACCAGTGAAGTAACATCTCCATACAGTATGCACACTACCATTCAAACATTCTGGGTCAGATTTTTTTTTTTTTTAAGAAATTTATACTGGATTTTCCAGTTTTTATGCTTGTCCAGGCCTAAGAATCTCACCTGTAAAGGATCTTTCTCTGTCTTTAGACCCCAGAGGTTTCTTAGCTGCAGTGGCTTCATCTTCAACACTCGCCACATAGTCCAGTAGTCGAGAGACCAGCATGACCACCCAGCTGATCATGGGGATATCCAACACGCCTTTAAACACACACAAAGCTGTAACATAACCATAAACGCACAATCTCAAGTCTCATTCTCATTCTCAAACACGCACCTTCTGTCCTGCGGTGCTGTGATGCGCTAGTCTGTTGCAGAGGGGATAACAGGGTGTCCAAAAGGTTCAACAAACCCTCCAAAACCCCACTGTTACCCAAAGATCTCTGGCCAATACAGGACAGCAACATAAATACCCTGAGGAAACAAGACAGATAAATAAGTCTGAGTATCCTTGGGAATAGTTATGATAATGTCATCCAACTTCTGTATGAGTGTGTTGTTTGTGTTACCTGTCCTGAGGGAAGATGAGCAGCTGCTCGGAGTTGTAAAGCTCCTGCAGGACGTTGGACAGGAATTGGCCCCACCACCTCTCGCCTCCACACAGCTGCACCAGCAGCAGACCCGCATGCAGACGGATCTTAGGAGTTCCACTGATGCACAGCTGCTTAAAGAGCTCTTCACACGCCTGGGCATGAAACGTGTTTTGCAACACTGAGGGCACAGAGTGACCTGCGCAAGAGAGTGGGCAACATTCATTCATTAAAACTGAAGGAGTGGAATAAGGTCATTTCAAAAGTGATGTCACTTTAAAAGCGGCTTCCTCCCTCACCATTGCAGCAGTGCAGCAGGCTGAGCAGCGTGTCCAACAGGTATCTGATGATAGTTCTGAGCTGCTCGGTAGAAGAGTTCTGGACCAGCTCTCTGGGGTCATAGTTCTCGGGCAGGTGTTTCCGGGTGGCTCCCAGAGACACACGCAACCTCTGGACCGCGTGGTGCGCCAGGTTGAGCTGCAGCTGGAGCTGAATGCAGTCTTGATAGGCAGAGAAAACACGGGAATCCTCCTCAACGGCTTTATCTGGCTTGCACAGGAAGTACTGTGCATTATTAGCGCTGTTAAGAGGTGGCAGGTCGATGTTCTGAAGTAGTGTCTCAAGTCGATGACAGGCCAGATTATACCTGTGAGAGGTTAGCAAATTTAATACAGCATAAATTCCACCTATACCATTTGTGCAAAATGAAAACTCGCTTAAAAAATGTTAACGCAATATTTTAATTATTAGCACTTATTCCAGTATAATTCTAAATACATGACCATTTAAAAGTTTGGGGTTCATAAGATTTTTAAATATTTTTGAATAATTGTCTTATGTTCACCAAGGCTGCATAATTTAAAATAAACATTTTCTATTCTAGAATGTTTAAAGATATATTTTATTCTGGTGATGGCAAAGCTGGAATTTTCAGAATTTTCGTCAAACTGTTTTTCGGCATTTTATTTTTGTGGCAACCGTGATATTCCTTATTCTTAGGGTTCTTTGATGAATAGAAAGTTTAAAAGAACATTGAAATAATTTTTTAGTAACATAAAAAAATGTCTTTACTGTCACTTTTGTTCAACTCAACATGCCCCTGAAAAAATAAATAAATAAATAAAACTTGCTCACCCTAAATTATGAATGCCAATGGCAGCTTTAAAGCCTCACTAACCTGCACTGAATGTCTTCCTGTAGGGCCACCATCATCGACAAATGTTGATCCAGATCTGGCTGACTGCCAGCGTCGCTCTCTCCCCTAAGAGGGTCATGCATCAGCTTCAGTTCACTTTCCCATGGCAGGATATAGGTGTGGCCATAATAAAAACCCAATGGGATTTTAGCCCGGGCATTAGTGCTGCCATATCGACCAATCACAGTGATCTGGGGGAGGGTGACAAAATGAGTGACAGAGATGTCTCAATATAAGAATGATATTTTCTGCATTAAAGCTTATAGAAAACAAACTGTTATGAGCCCTGTACACATTAGAATATGATAAACGTGCATAAACCTTCATGAATCTGCAGACTGGAGGTGGCAGCAAGTCGTGCAGAATCAGCGAGTGCGTGCTGATATCTGTGGCGACCACGAGTCGCCTCCCGTCCACCTCCTCCCCAAGAGTCCAAATATCGATGGAAAGGGAGGCCAAGTCAGCACATGTGGGGATCAGTGCATCCGTCAGCAACACCGCTCGGCCGAAATCTAGAGTCACAAACCGTCTTGCACCTACAGAGAAAAAGACATTCCGTCTTTACCTCAAAGATCAGACGATCCAAAGATGTGCACCAAAACATGCTAGATTTTGTATAACATGATGAAAAAAATGCAAGTCAAACAATTCCAATTCCCTTGGAAGTTTTCTGGTGTTGGGAACCACTGCTCTAGTGTGTGGGCTGAAGTGTGAAGTACCTGAATGCATTCGTTCGATTATTATGGACTGGTGAGGTGGAGGTTGTAGAAAGTGAGAGGCCTGTGAGATTGCCAATGCCAGGCCACTTCCTACGGGGTTCTGCAATGACAGCACACACATGCACACACATTAGCTGAACCGAAGTTCAACTTCAGAAAGTAAATAAACAACACACGGCCACTTGCATGAAAATAACACATTATTTATGCTACATTACCTACAAGCCTCTGCTACTGTGCTCAAATTTGCCACAAAATCCATTTTGGAGAATATTTGCTAAATAATAATCATTTAAACAATATGAATTTACAAGCATGAGGAGGTTTTCAAAACGTACTGGTTTGGCTTTCTGTGTGTTTTTATTCTGTGCTGAAAGGTTGACAGGTGGAGGATCGATCACAGATCCTGGGAAGAGCTGAGCCAGTTCCACACTAATAGCCGCAGACACTGCCTCATTCGGTGGGGTGAGAGGAGGCGTCATGAACAGCGGTGTAGTTTTAGGGGTGGGCGGGATGACGTCAGAGGGGTGGATGAAGAAGCCTGGGGCGGAGGACGGGTTGGATGACACCGAGTTGACAACGCCTGATGCTGCGCCGGCTGCCGCTGAGGTGGTCTGGTGAAGTTTGGCCTCCAGCTTCGCCTTCTGTTTCATGAGAGAACCACTTACTTAAAGTCATAAAGTACTGAATTAATCGTGACGCATCAAGATTAAAATGAATAAAGAATGTATTCATGTATGACCTGCTGCTGGAGTTTTAGAAGCTGTTGCTGCTTCTCCTGAAGAACTTGAAGCTGCTGTTCGGCAGACACCATTGCATGAGACAGAGACTGCAGGGCCACCTGTGCAGCCGAGCTAAGGGCCGTTGATGCTTCACCAACGTTCCCAGAAGACAGCCCTGTCACTGTGGGTGTCACGCCAAAGGTGCTCACTGTAGAAGATGGGAAAGGGAGACAGGCTTTAGCACTAAAGATGTGCTTACATTTACTGGTGCTCAGCAAAAGATTTCATGCAAAATCCAATAATTTAAATAGAAATCAGATCGAGTTTCACATGACGGTGGAAAAGTTTTCGCAGATTTCAGGAGCTGCTCGCTTGGCTGCTTGGTTTGAACGTAACATTTGTGTGAGCTGTGCTTCATGCTAAACTAGTTTCTCCAAGTGGCCACACTTTAAAAGATGAGGTCCATGATGACACACAGTTAGTTGTAAAGCAAACAAGATGTGAAAGAGAGGAAAAGGAAAGTGGGATATATACCGGTGAACATACTTGCATCATCCCTCTCCACCCTGGTGCCATCACTGGTGGAGACGCAAGTAAAGTGCAGGGGTTCGACCTCGAGCAGGCCAGTCAGAGCAGTAAAACTGCCCTCTGCCGCCCCACTGCTGTTCACTTTCCCATTACCTGACATTAGACCCAAAAACCATTAAATGTTTGTCTTTCCTACTTTGATATTTATTGATGAATGAAAGCGTATGAGGGAAGAATGCATTGACACACCTGAGAGAATATCAGACAAGTCAATCTCATCCGACTGGACCCCAATGCTGCTGCTGAAGGCATTCTTACAGGAAGACCCGCTCACCTCCAGATCAAACAGCACTGGGTCAAATGGAGACCCATACAGACCATATCTGAACAGAGATGACCGTGACAAAGCAATGTCATTTCCTTAAAATGATCACTTCTACATGCTCCAAAAGAGCTTTTTGTAACAAATTAAAAAAGTTGACCTGGTCTGCAAAAGTGCCTCAAGTGGAGTCAGGCGGTCCTGCAGCTGCCGAGAGACAGTAGTGAGCAGAGAGGCGCAAGAGGTACTGCAGCCGGCCAGGTCCTCATCTTTCACATAATTTAACAGGACAAAATACCAAAAGACAGATCCTGAAAGACAGGAAGACAAGCATTTTAACATTTCACACTTAATTACATTAAGTATTGCTTAATAAAAAGTTTAAATTTTTGGAATGAAACAGTCTCATCACTATAACAAATATTAAAAGGCACTATACATTTACAACTATAAGAAAAATTACCTCCTGTGGCAGCAGCAGGCAAATAAGGCATATTATCCAGAAGAGCTTTAAACAGAGCCTGGCCAAAACCCTGCTGACCGGGGTCTCCTTTACCGGTACTAAAATGTGAAAGACATTTATCCATTAAACTTAATGAACAAGACAGCACTGTATCTGCACGTTAACGGGAAAGTCTAGTTCATTAGTTCTGCAATGAGACTACAAAAAGACTGAAGATCAGAAAATAGAGAAGCTGCAAACTCACCTAATACAAAGTGCAAGAAAGCGAGAGCATTTATGTGCTACACTGCGTCCAGCCTCAAAGAAACATGCCTCGATGATGTCTGTCAGCCGTCTCCTAGTTTTAGTCAAAAGCCCCTCCTTCCCCTCTCTCAAACTAAAGGACAGGGATTATAAAATTCATTAAAAGATGCAAAAGGTAAAACTGGATGACTAAAAATGCAGCTACGCCTTACCTGCAGGGTCCGTTGGAGTAAACCCCTGCCAGCCAGCAGAGGATGTCCAAAATGAGACTCTGACAGTGTTCTGAGCTCGGTCCGTCTTCTCCACGCTTACACAAACCTCTTAGCAACTTTTCATGGAGCTCAGGAAACTGAAGCATTGCACAGCGTTGCACTCTGGAAAATAAAAGCAGATAGACGGCACATTCAGACAATGGACTGGCCGTGGCATTCCTTAAAATTCATCACTGAACTTGCTTACTTAATGTGCAAACTAACACATGTATACACTACTGTTCAAACACTTGAGTGTCAGTAAGGAAATGCATATTTATTCAACAAGGTTGCATTCAATTGATCAAAACTGACAACAGAGACACTTTTATTTGACCAGACATTTTTTTTTTTTTTTTTCAAATGCTGTTCTGTTGAACTTTCTGTTTATCAAAAATGTATCACAGTCAACACAACAATATTAAGCAGATCTACGGTTATTCAACATTGATTATAAGAAACTTGAGCACCAAATCAGCATATTAGATTGATTTCTGAAGGATAATTTGACACTGAAGACTGGGGAAATGGCTGCTGGAAATTTTTGTGTTGCCTTCACAGAAATGTCATTTATATTAAAATATTTAAAAATAGAAAGGTTATTTTTAATATATCAGAATATACTGTATTTTTGACCAAACAAATACAGCTTTGGGGAGCAGAAAATTAAAATTCTTCCCAACTTCAGATTTGTGAATGGTACTTTATAGTATATACTCCTACCGTTCTTTTGGTACAGACGTTTTCTTAAATCTCCTAATTGTGACAGACACTTCCTGGAGCAAGTCACAGCCCCGCAGGTTATCAGGCTTTTTAGGGGTAGACTGAGGATCTGCTTTAGACGTGGAGGCCTTTTCCTTAAAAACAGAGAGATTTTATGAAAATTAGAACTGTCGTGTGGTTCATGATTTGGTCTTTACCTCTGTGCGAAGAACACAGACCAAGTGAAGAGTTCTCTCTTTTATGAAGCAATGCAGCTATACAGCCACTAGAGGTCTGTACAGTAGTTATATAGCTCAATCTCACCCACAAACCAGGACTCAAGAGCAATGACCTCAATGTCTTGCAGAAATTAGTGTTTTGAAACCGCTTGAACAAACACCAAGGTTTACATGCTTTGGTTTAAAAAAAAAGCATGAAAGTCAGTTACAGTTCAAGTTAGTGTTTGTACTGTACCTTTGTTGCCTGAGCTCTCTGTAGCAGGGATGAGAGCGAATGGGTTTTACTACTGTGAGGTTTGGCTGAGGGCATCCGCACCACCGGCCTCAAGCTCTCATCAAGACCCTTATCATTCACTGCCTTAATGTGCACCAAGAACGAACGATACTTTCCCCCTGCCATGCCTAGAAAGGGGAATGATTTGAATTCATTTGTTCTAAATATAAGATATTTACAACAGAATTCAAGACTATGACATCAGTTTTAATGTGCATACATCTCATTTACTAACACCTAAATGCCTATAATATTTAAAGGTACAATCAGTATTTTTTGTGTTGCATATTCATGCCTGTTAACTACTTTATGCAGCTCTGCACTTGTTTATAGCTGTGTTTTTTCACTGTTAATCTACTGACACACAGTTCAGGCAAACCTTTAAGGAGTTTGGGACTTGTAAGACTGAGCATCCCTGCATGTCCAGACAGATCCAGTCCACCGGACAACCACACCGGCCCACACAAGATATCATCTTTGTGCTCCTGCAAAAACGGACACAGCCTGGAGCCTGAGACAGATGGAGATTTATTATTAAAAAAATGCTGACAGATGTTAGCATAACAGGTGAACGTTTTCAGGTGGTCAAGATAGCTTGAATCATCAGGACTATTACCTGCCGACTCCTCGATGTCCATGAACTGGATGTCCTCTGAGAAATCGTGCAGGTGAGATTGTCCATTCTTCTCTCCGTTTGAGTGCAAGACATGAGACAAGGGGAAAACAATCTGCCTGTCCACTGCTGTCTCTGCAGTACAAAGATTTACGCAACAAAAGATTAATTTGGGGAATAAAATCGGACCAAACAAGCCCATGGAATCTACGGTAACTTTTTCTGCTTAAGGATGACTCACCATTCACTTTGCCCAGGCCTGGTGATTTGTTCTTCAGCAGTGTGACCTGGATTTGTGGGATGTTAGTAATACTGCTGTTTAGCACAAACTTGAAGTCCACATGTCCAACCATGCAGGCTTTGGGCAAGACCAGCTCGAATACGTGCTCGTCCCAGCTGGAGCTGAGAGAGAGATATTTGGCAGATTGGCTTCAATACAAGCTGTTTTTAGACTAAAGAGAAAGTTTTGAGTTCTGAAACTTACAGGATGTTTTAGAGTACAAAGACCTCTTATATGCAAAAAGGCAAATTCAAGGGAATTTTAATTTCTAAGTTAACTACAACTGTTTTCATACATACATGATCATGTATACTTTGAGGGTGGGTGTATGCTGTTTAAGGGAGAATGTAGGCTGTTTGTGAATGCACACCTGTCACTCTGTAGTTTCCAGGTGCGTGTGTGTTGCGCTGCATCGCCGTGGTGCTGCTGGTGAAGGTGTTGCGGATGCCGCCTTTGCTGCTGTTCCTGCTGCACCTCCACCCAGCACGGGGGCACGGTTGCCGAGAAGCGTGGCGTCAGTGTTTCAAAACGAGTTAGTTCCACCAGAGAAGAAAGTGTCTCTGCCGTCAATGGCTGGTCCACTAGGAGGTCAACTCCTGCCAATAAGACACACAGCTTACTAAAATGAACATTTCCACAGGTACGAAGCAAATCACCATTTTACTGCTAGTGTGATTTACACAGAGAGAAAATGCAACATCAGATGACACAATGAACAAAGAACACCACAGAGAGGAACATTTCCAAGAAAGTTCACGTCCGCTGTTTTAATTACACAAAATTCAATTTAGCAGGACCAACTGATTTCTTAAACCGCTTGTGATGCATCTTCTTCTTCTTGCTTTACGGCGGATTGCAGACTTATAAGTGCATTACTGCCACCTGTCTCTCAAATGGACTATTGACACTTCTTAAGATTGTAGATAGAGTGTCGATGGTCCATTTGAGAGATAGGTGGCAGCAATGCACTAAGTCGTCTGATCCACTGTGAAGCAAGAAGAAGAATACACATCATGTGCTGGCAGTTGAGAATGTGCTCAGGACAGTTCAGACATTGCGGTGAATCAGAGGTTTGAGTTAAAAATCTTCAATTGTGTTCTACTGAAGAAAAAAAGTCACCTACATCTTGGATGCCCTGTGGGTAGGCAGATAAACGTAAAATTTTCATTTTTGGGGGGAACTATACTTTTAAGGTGTTGATGTGAGATAGCTGAAGCTGCAAATTAAATAAACCATCTAATACCCTGCTTTATCAGACAGACGCAAAAACACACAAAGTTTATTGTGTTTTCATGCGTCACCCACCTGTGATACCTGGGCTCGAAGGATTTGATGTGGGCTTTGCTCCGTCCAGTAGTTGCTCTGCCCTATTAGACAGGGGTCCGTCGACAAAAATGTCGGCGTCATCGATATCATCACAAACACCTCCAATTTGAAGGAAATGAAGCTCTCCACCTTCATATAGGAAAAAAATTAATAAATACAAACTTATGTGACCGAGTGCACAAGCTTCAGAAATTAACCTTGGATAACATTTAAATAATTGCATGTAGCATTGTTTACTACAAGTAAAAATATTAATATTTAATACTTTCAAAACTAGAAAGTAGATTGTTTTCTATATATTCTGGAGAAAATGGTGCAAAAATTCTTAAGACAATGTTCTGGTCACAAGCCAAATCAATAGTGTGTCTACTATGCTATTCAGGATATTCTAGGTATTAACTGGTTTCCTCCTCCAATGCGAGTTGGACACTTTTTTTTGCCTGCAAGTGAACACTAAACAGTCAGATACCTGTAAAAGTAAAAAAAAAAGGACAGGCACACCTCATCAACAAACCACACAATTTATTTATTCATATGCATATAAAGGATGTTAGACACATCATACTTCATACTTGTTCAGCTCCCTAATTGCAATTACATCTTATATTATTGCCTTCCACACGGTTTAGTTCCAGAACTAAATGTACAGTACTAAAGTACCATTTCCCAGTTCCATTTAAAGGGTTGCATTCGCACCGACCGTATGTACTGAACAATGTCAATTGT
This sequence comes from Carassius auratus, assembly GCF_003368295.1. Classification (NCBI taxonomy): domain Eukaryota; kingdom Metazoa; phylum Chordata; class Actinopteri; order Cypriniformes; family Cyprinidae; genus Carassius; species Carassius auratus. The sequence goes on from NC_039256.1 coordinate 13,335,375, forward strand.
GCGTGGCGTTCAACAACATTAACAAAGAAGAATAACGTCAACAACAGGAGGATGGAGGATGCTGTGATTGGAGCTGTGTTTTTGTTGTGTCTCGCGGGTTTCACAATAATGGACATAGAATGTCAACGTATACCTAAAGCGATTGAAAGAACGGAAAGGAGGATTAAGAATCTCCAACGACAACTGGCAGTGCTACTTTTGCTACAAGTGCCTGAACTTCAGCATCCGTACATTTATCGCTGTTCATCATACTTTCGAAATAAGTAGACAATTTTTACAGTATGTTACACTGCGTTTTAAATCATGGCGCGTGAGGGCGTTTTCGAAAGCCTATGGCCAATCAACATCTACTTAAGTCACGGTTAGTACCAGTTGTGCTGGTTAGACGCTGCTCCGGAGAAGGAGCTAATTTGGTTCTCGAAAAAGGCAGTCCGCTAATATTGCGCACTTAGTTCCTGTGGTGAGAAAATGCCCAAAAGTGAGTCGTTTCACAGTAAGTTCTGGTTCTATGAAAAGGTTCCTGTCTTAATCAAAGATTTTTGTCTTAATCAAACTACTTATCAATAAATACAGTAACGGACTGTATTTAAAATTAAAAATGAAAAGATACAAAAATGAAAGTGAAAGGCAGGGGTGTTATACCCTATTCTCCCTTATTCTAATAAATGCACAAATCAGCATATTAGAATTATTTCTTAAGGATAATGTGACACTGAAGACTGGACTGGCTGCTGAAAATTCAGGAATACATTTTAATGAAAATGCATACTCAAAAACACATAACAGCAAAGCTGGCATTAATAGACCAGAGAGACAGATTAATAAACTTTACCGTTAATTTAGTTTACTTCAGCGAATCAAAAAAAAAGAAATACAAATCATAAAACCAGAACAGTGAAAATCCTTGACTCCCCAAGGTCACTTCTCATGGATGCAAGTGAAACAGCGGCCATGTTTAAGAGTCGGTTGAGCTCACTATGGTTAATGAGAACCTTACTGTTACCATGGCGATGAGTTAAGTGTAGGCAGCAAGCTAAACTGAAAGAAACAGTGAACTTCCATGCCTCACATCTCTTTGTTAGTGAGCAACACAAGAAGAATGAATTGAATCTCATTGAATCACAAATAAAAGTGTCAATAAATTGCTTACCTTTTGTGCAGGCACACAGCCGGTCGGTGCCTGAGCAGTAGGTAACAGAGACGAAGGGATCCACCTCCTCTGTCCCCTCTTTCTTGAGTGGCTCCACCTTGGCCAGCACCTCTAAGGTGGACAAGTCTAGAATCATGATGTAACCTGCCTGTGTAGTCACCACCAGGTGTCCAAGTCCAGCCACCTCTCCTCTCTTCTCCTTCCCAGTGACAGTTCCCATACTTGTGCCAGCTGTCACTGCAGATGCAACCGTCCCCGTGCCATTTTTGAGCCCAGAAGGTGTCGACTCCTCAGACGTTTCCTCTCCGTCATCCTCTCTGCCATCCAGCACATCTGGCGGCAGGAGGAGGAGAGACGTGACAGCATCCCGAGGGTCACGAATCTGCTGCACCTTAACTGGTTCTTCCTCCAGGGTCACAATGCGGGTGGAGTAATTCAACTTATAGAGTGCAAGGTATCCGCCACCACCACTGGCCCCTAGAGGTCTGGAAGTATGGGGCTGCTGCTGGTCATGAGGGGGCAGGATGAGAGGGGTCTTTGGAGGAGAGGTGCCCGCGTGGGCGTCATGGCCATTGGCCAGTGTCTGTCCTTTGCGATGGCCACAGAGGGCTGAATGCAGACGATTAAGTGTGTTTAACACCTCCACTTGATTGATAGCGCTAAGAGACTCTACGGAGCATGGTTGAAGACCAACTAACAAGTGTAATCCATCGCTGCAGGGCGTGATGGAGTCAACGTACAGGTTCTCTTCCTCCAACGCTTTTGGCAAGCGCAAGCACTGTACCAGAGAGCCCGGCCGTGGAGCCAAAGAGCTCCACTTTTCCCCATCCAGAGGTCCGAGCCCAGTCGCCGCATCCGCAAACTGCTGGATATATGTGATGGGAGGGTCCTGCAGCAGCAGTTGCTCATGCGAGTCGAACTCCATCTCGATAATCTGTGGGACAGTGAAGCCCTCTTCGTGAAGCCCTTTGCTCATCAGGTTGTTCATCTGGGTGAACACCTTCCCTGAAGACTTCTCATCAGCTTCCTTGATGCTGTACAGGAGTAGTACAGGCATAGTCCTATGCACAGGGGTGGCTGGTGGTAGGTTTGGGGAGCCCAGGTCTGTGAGGGGATTACAGGACCCGATCTCCATGGGACCCTGGTCCGGTGCAAGCCCCTCAGGGGCAGCGGTCCTTACTGGGCTATCCATGGAGCGTCGAGATGGAGGGGGACCTAGTGGAGAACTAGCTGCTGACCTGTAGCTTAGCAGTCCGCCGGCCAGCAGGCAGGGGAAGGGAATGTTATGGTACTCGGCTGTCCTCTCCTTAGACTTGTCGGCTTTTGGGGGGCCCAGTGAGTGCGAGGGGTTGGCCCCCAGCTCCTCCAGGTCTTTAACGGTGTCCTCCAGCACACTGGCCACCACCTCCCACTGCAACTTCTCAGGCTGCTGTAGGACACTGAGAGCCGTGACTCCCAAACTCACCTCCATTGTCTCTTTCTGACCCAGTTGGCCTACACGTATGGAAAGCAGGAGAATGATAAATAATGTGTTTATTGACAACACTAAGTGCAGATATGAAAACCAAGTGTTGAAACATAACATTATTAAGACATGAAAATCTATTTTATAGTTTTTACCTGTGACCGACTCCGATCTGGAATGCTCTTCGCTGTCCGAGTCCTCTATCTGGTCATCGCTAGGGACAAAAACACAGGAAATGTTCAATAAACACAATAACAGAGTAAGACATCTTTAAATAATTTGCCACAAGTGTGTAGAAGTAGGTTTAGCACCTGTCCCCCTCTAGTTTGGGTAAGTCAGAGCAGCAGGTGGCCTCCTCTAGCCAGGAAAGCGTGGGCCTTCGTGATTCTATGCCTGTAAGACTTTGCTGCTCACTGCTGGACAGGATCAGCTGCCTCAAGATGGCTGGGTCATATGGGTTCACCTCAAACTTTAAATGCACCTGCAGAGGTGAGAAAAATGTTGAGCACAGAGATTTAGTTGTACTGCATCTTTCTCGTCCACTTTAGAGATAGTGATGAACAACAAACCTTCATAAGCTTCAAAACATCCCAGATGCAAATCTTCCCCCTTTTGGTTGCCGTAGCAAGGAAATGAGGGCAGCTACCAAACCCATAGCACACAATTTTATCTGAACCATCTGCACTGGGAAACTGGGCTGGACTGGTGGCCAGGGTGACCGATAGCGGAACGTTTTGTGTATGCTCCCCTTTCACGAAGGGACAGTTGGGCGAGTGGCGCTCATGCTCAGACCTAAAAAAAATATCAGATGTTTTATGGTTAATAGCAATAGGAAGGAAATCCCTCAGCTCTTGGCCTTCATTATGGTTCATGTGAAAGTGAGTGAGACATTGTGGCCATGTTTTAGTGGGGTCTTTCTCACCAGGGCTCATCCGTAGGTTCCCAGCACACTAAACACACACTGCAGGTGAAGCACATGGCCCGGTCATCACCTGTAGATGCAGGCTAAAAGGAAGAAGACAGAGCTGTTAGCACCATTCACAGTGCAGAGAGATGTTCAAAGACCTGATACAAGTGGACAAAGATAACACATTATGGCACAACATCAGCAATACTGCAATACCCACAAACAAAAGTAAAAGAATTACATGAATTAATTATAATCACTTATAATTTCTGTATGTGGGAACCAAATTTGATTTGCTCTTCAGCATGTTACATTTAGCACAAGTCTTTACATGAAAGACTCCTTAACTTACACCAATGCATCTGGTATAACGGTTTAAAAAGGTTAAAGTCTACCTAGACGGTCCGAGCTAACCTTAAAATATATTTCAGTTCATAATTAATCACGTTTTCCCATTTTGCAGAATGTCCCTTTGCGGTGGCATCACCCTTTCATCCACAACACAGAAGCACTGTTCTCCTTTGGCACTTTTCGGTTGGCATGGCAACAGGGAACATGGGTAAGAGGAGTAGTGTGGTCTCCTTGGTTACCAGCACAGCTCAACCCTCCTTGGCATGCATGATGACTTAAGTACAGACAATACATCATGCACCAGAGCATCATCAGGAATTCCCTAATATTACAATAAATCTAAAAGAAGCATTCATAAAATTACCTTTGATCTCATAATAGTCATTTTAAATATTAATTGGTGTTAATGTGCTGGATTTATTTCTGTTGTTTTTATGGCCGGAACAATTAGAAATTTGTTTTTCATTCTTGATGACACAGTTTATGTCTGTTCAAAATGATATCACTTTCAATAGTGATACAATCAAGCTTTCACAATCAGTCAGTGGCCATCAAGAGGAATCATTCAAACAGCGAAAAAATAAACCAAAAATAACAAACGCCACTTGAAAAGCAAAGCCAAGAGGACCTTAGCACAGAACGCCAAGGCAAAATTTAAAAGGTGACAGTCAATTTGGAAAGAATCACTGCCATGGTAATGACACAAACCTGGTGATAAAAGCCTGCCTGGGACATGGGATCAGGCTGAGCCCACCTGTAGCCAGAATGAGGCCAGGACATGAACGTCTCTCTCCTGTTAGCTTCACTGTACATCAAAGACCTGTAAATATCAAAAAAGTCAAACAATCTTTGGTGGTAAAGTCCTTCAAATCACTAACTCCTCAAATACACTATAGTTTTTTATACTTTCTGTGGAAAATCGGACCATAAATATAAGGTGTTCTGGGCGGTTTCCAGTGTATTTTAGTGTGGTTACATAAGGTGTGCTGGGTGGTTTTAACCTACTTTAATTTATTTTTCACCTACTGTCCACAAATGGAAATGGAAAAGTAATGGCACAATTCTCAAGCTGCACTATTTGAGGTATATTTTATCATTCTGAATGCGGTTATGCCATCACAAATAAGTCAACAAACCCTGAAGTGCCCCGTCTTGTGTAGTTACCTGTCTACAGAGCGCCCGGGTCCAACACCCAGCTCTGGCCTGCCGCTTGGTAAGAGGTAGGAGAGTCTGTCCATGACCGAAGAGGCGACCGACAGGGCTGCAACATTCTGATTCAACTTTTTCAACTCATTCACGATGGCATTGGTTACCACTTTAAGCACATGATGAGGGAGATGGAAGGTCACGGTGGCCCACTGGAAAGTGAGAAAAATGTAGGGTAACATTAAATTCCAACAGCATTCACAGCAACAGCATTCAAGTTCAGCCGCCTTATTTCAGGCCAAGTGTTTCAATATTCCTTTAACTGTAGTGTTTGAACAAGTCTAAACAAGCTTGTTCACAACGATCCTGGCTTATTTGAACTTTCCCTCTCATTCAGAAAAACCTCCAATGTTCAAACATGAAATAACCTGATGCACAATCTGTGCACTTTCAAAGAGCCAGGAAGGTTCCAGAACCCAGTGTGGTGGCCTGACAGGGGTCAATGTAGAGCTGAGTGAGAAATCGATCACCGTAGCTGAAGCTCATTGTTACAGCAGTGCAATCTGGTTGTCTGCCAAATCATGGGAAAAAGGGTGCTTAGATCACTACACAAGGGAACACTTCTTTCATTTTCTTTTTTTTTAACCACGTGGAGCTGATGCCTAGGTCCAGACTGCAGTAATATGCTGATGGCTTAGAGGACGCAGAGGAGAAACATGCCATCATTATTAACTGCAGAGGCCCATTTATTTAAAGACTCACAAAGAAAGAGCTGATCTAGGATCAGTTTCATTCCTTTAATCTAGACGAATATGACTCATGCACAGATGGGCGAAAACAGATCCTAGATCAGCATTTATGAGAGGTCCTTATAAACGCAAATAAATAAAGGAGCCGCACACTGCAGGTGTGATAACCGATGCTCTTGTTTTCTCATTACACAGCTGCAATCTGTATATACTATACACAGAAGACTAAAGAAATCTCTGCTCTGTGTCTGCAGCAATGAGAGCTTAAATTGGTATTATCACTAGCACATTATTTTTTACTTATTTTTAAATAGTTAATTTAATTTCACATACAACTAATAGATTTTTTACAGAATTTTTAATTTGTTTTTTTTTTTTTATATATATTTGTTGTATACGGTTTATTGCTATTGTATTTTTATTATTACTGGGACAATATTTATATTTATAAAACAAAATAATAATAATTTATGTAAAACTATTCTGCTGATTATTATACCAAAAGAACACTTTGCAACTAAAACTTGTTCTTGAAGGTGAACAAAATGGCACCTGAGAGGGAAAAAATTGTAAGCAAGCGATCCATTAAGTAAATTTCTGCTGCAGAGAATCCTGTCACACATAATCATGTGTTACTCTTTAAACTGAGTGTTTCTCTGCTCTTCACTTTGCATTCTTACAGTAGCTGTCGTGACAGTATGTATAAAGACAGATTTCACTGGCACAGGTGCATTAGTGGGAGTCTTTGATCATCCTCCTGTTACTGCAGGGCTACTGATACACCTCAGAGCTCTGCCGCACCGCTGTTCAATACAGCCTGTGTGTGTCTGCACAGATCAGTCACTGTAAGGATGCGTTTCATGAATAATCTATACGCTGTAATGCTACATGACTCAACTATTCTTGCTTATTATCAAACACAAACACACACAGTCAGATTGCATTACATCAGCAAACATGCTCCACACACACTCAGTGTCACAAGGTTTATTCCACTTTATGGGAACCACAAATTCAAGAAAGGAAAAGGCAGCCAGAAGCTCTGCAGCACTGAAACATGAAGCCAAATCCCAGCACTGCACAATATGAATGGATGGCGAATAGTACCAGAGTGCGTGTTTGTGTCAAACAGAGAACCAGTCCTGTGACTGAAGAACACTTTAGGAATATGAATACAATTTAAAAAATTCTTGATAGGAGAGAATGTGTTTTCTATGGAAGTCTGTTTTCTGCTTCAGATTTTTTTTAAAAGGTAACTAAGCAGTGAAGCTCTAAATAGTTAATGCCACAATTGCAAAAAGGTGCATTGTGATATACAGTTTTAATTGTGCGCTATAAGGTCAAATGATTAGACATTGTTGAAATAAATACATATAATCGCAATTGTGAAATATTATTATACTCTGTGGTTACAAAAACCATTCTAATGATTAAAAACTTATGAGTTGATTTATGAATGATGGATCCTCCTTCCTGCTAGCCTCACCTTTGCCACTTTGTGATTGGCCGCCGTCTCATGCGAGGTATTCTCCAGGCCTTCTTTGAGCTGGGTGAGAAAGAGCTCATAGCCCTCTGTGTTGGAAACATCCACCTTCTCCATACATGCATACAACATCTGCTGGGCCTGCAGGGGAACATCGTATTTCATGTTTACCACTTATTCAAACCTCAAATGTGCAGAATATAAGCAAAAAGTCAATCATCTATATACAGAGTGGAGCTGATGGCAGTCCATCACCTTTAAAGCAAAACTGCACCGTGATGGCCTCATCGAGTATGTATTTTCTCATGTGGATATCAAATGATAGTGTTGAAGTGTTAAGCCATTAGACTGCTTCAGATTATTAAGGGATACTAATCTCAAAGGACCATTAGCACAGGAGTGACAGTACTTTCTACTACAGGAAACTTAACCATAAAGATGTTGCACAAGATTACTATTTCATATAAGAGCTGCTCCTCTAAAAATGTCTAGGTTTCCACAAAAATATTAATCAGCACAACAGTAAACAAATGCAGTAAGAAATGTTACTTGAGCATCAAATCAGCATATTAGAAAGATTTCTGAAAGGTTCATGCTAGACTGAAATTACATAATTAAAATGGATTAAAAATGAAAACTGTTAATTGCAATAGTCAAATTATTGCATAACAATAATGCATTTTTTTATCAAATAAATGAAATTCTAGCCATCGTGAGATACTTAAAAATGTAAAATAATTCCCAATCTCAAACTTTTGAACTGCAGTGTACTTTTAAATTAACCTGGGTTACCCTGATTCAATCTTTTGCTTCCAATTACACACAGAATCAGTCTTTCTTCCATTTCATGTTGATTTGTAATGACATTTTATTTAAAACCAATACAGGGTCAACACTAAAAATTTTGAACCTGAGCTCATCATCACGCCTATTTTATTTGATGCTTCAGAGTTCAATGCACTGGGTAACACAGACACAAATCGTTAAAGGGCCTTAAAACGCAGTGTGTCTTTTCAGACGCGCTCACACCTTACATTACTCCCTACCTCTCAATAAGAATAAAGCACATCACAGGGATTATGCTTGACTCCACCTAGAGATTTCCAACTATTTATGCTATTTTTGTGAGCCTAAAAACTCTAGTAACAACTTGGCATGACGGCAATGTCATTTTAGACGAGTACACAAAAAAGTGAAACAACGCCCCAGAGATTAGAAAGACTGAATATAAAGGTATTTAAGTCTTGTGAGAACATGTTCTGTCTCATCCATTTTACCATTTCAAATCAGTACCATAAAACAATAAGATAATCCCAATCAACATGAAGCTTTTGAAAATCCTATATAAACAGATTTACTTCCAGTGCTGCGGTGATGACTCACATTTCATTGTACATGTTTATGAATGGCCTTTCTGAACAAGTTGAGTCACATGACTCAGGAGTTCCCTAGTCTCAGACTGAAGTGCCTAAGTTAACTCATGTGACCAAGCAGAACAGATTTGGCTGCCATGAGGAACAGCTCATGGCCTGCAGAAGTTTGTTTTGACATCAATAGCCTCAATTGTGTACTGAAAAATATCATCTCAGACAAATGCACATGTAAGATCAAAAGAAGATTTAAGGCATTAGAAGAATGATATGCATGCCACTGCCATATTTTTATTTCTAGTCTCTTTCAACCAATCAACCATAAAGCTAATACCAAACCTCAACACCCCTAACTGCATCCAATTCAACAAGTCAAAAGACAAATCAAGCGTGCCCGACATGACCCTCGTTTTTCACCAAAACAGACACAAACAACATGATATCTGACTGTCAAGCTATCCCAGGTTAATATGAGCATCAGGCCCCATTTACACTAGTGTGTTTTCATTTTAAAAAAGGCGTTTAGAATGAAAACGATCCGCGTCTACACTGGCGTTTCAGAAACAATCCCCGTTTACATTATAAAACCTAAAACACACATCACGTGACCAGGCATACAGTTACAGCCATAGATACGAATAGGTAGATTCCCCATTATTTAGATTGCGGACGCGTCTACGTGCTTGGAGCGATCAAATGGGGAATCTACCTATACATCTATGGGTACAACAATGCACATGATGTTATCGTTTACACAGTCGTCAACTATACGCCATCGTTTTCAAAAGTCTGTGTTTTTGTCCGTTTACACTGAAACGCAAACCTAGAGTTTTCAAACTAAAATCGGGTCAGCAACGTTTTCAAAAGGGTCGAAAACAACAGAGTAGTGTAAACGATAGGCGTTAACTGTAGTAAAAGTTATGCATTTGAAAACGAAAACGCACTAGTGTAAACAGGGCCTCAGTCTACAAAATCCACTGGTTCTCACACATAAGCTTATGTGGCTAGGGAGTGGTGAGAGCTGGGAGTTTTGTTTTCAGAGCGTCCTAGGACACAATGGACCAGTCTGACTGCATAGCACTATTTGTCACACTAGATATGCGATAGCTATATCAACAAGCATGCTCAAACAACCAACATTTTGCCGAGTTGTAACTTACACAGCATACTAAGGAATCGCATAACAACAATTCCTGTCATGCAGAGTTGGTTGACCAAAGGAAACTTGTTATATGTTAAAACACACCGAACTGACCTAAGCACAAGGCTGACAGATGACCCGAGCTTAGACGTTTTTCAAAAACAGTCATGAAAAATTAAGTATTTTGACTATAACATTATGTGCTGTCAAGCAATGATGTGTCAACTGAAAGCATTAATCAGCTGTACGATAAACCGGGCAAATAACATTTGCCATCTGGGGTGATAGACTTGCAAATTATACTTTTAGCAATATTTCAGCAATCAGTCACATTTTACTGTATACATTAACTCAATACATAAAAAAAAAACAAAAAAAAAATGCATACCTCAGTAACGGGCAGCTCCAGCTGTACCATGTCTTCTGGCTTGGACACAGGAGCCTGGAGAGCTGTGTCCAAAAGAAGGATTCCATTCAAGTCCTTCCTACAGCCAACAGCGTAATCGTCCACAAACAGCACCTTATCCACGGATGGGAAGTACTGACACCTCACCCGACCCCCAGGTTTAGCTGTCACAAAACACACATGCAACAAGAGAGGGTGATCATTAGACTTACAAACAAACATGCCATATTTTTTTATCTTCTGGAAAGACGGCCTAACCAAGGCTTCATTTTATTGTATAAAACGTACAGAATAATATTGTGAAAATTCTAACAGTATAAAATATAACCATCTACTATTTTTAATACATTTTAAAATTTTAATTTATTCCCATGATGTCAAAGCTGAATTTTACTCTATTGCTCCAGTCTTCAGTGTCACATGATCCTACAGAAATCATTCTAATATGCTGATTTGGTGCTCAATAAACATTTCTTAGTATTAGCAGTGTTGAAAACAGCCATGCTAATAAATATTGTTGTTAACCCCCCCAGGATTCTTTGATTTATGAAAAGTCCATAAGATCTTTTGTAACATGATGCATGTCTTTAGTGTCACTTTTGATAATTTTAACCCTCAATTTTCTCTCTCTCTCTCCAGAGTACAACTGAAATACTTGTTTCTTAGAAAAAGAAATAAAGAAATAAAGAAATAAAGACTAAATTTGTTTTTACAAATTAGAACTGAAAAACATCAAATGAAGAAAAGTGAGAAATGCCACTGGCATAAGCATGTCATTCCAAAATCTTCTGTTCCTTTGTATCAAAGAAAAAAAAAAAAACAAGAATCCTTTAACATGCATGAATTAAAGAAAGCTGTAGGAAAATATGAAAATATTAAATAGCTTAATATGATTTTTCAGTAACAATACAATGCCACTATGTGTTACGACCTGGTATCAAAAATGCTTTAAAGCAATTTATACCTACATGTTGTATCTTTAATGTATTTTAAATTTCACATCTTAACAGGAGGAACAAAGAGCAACAGCCACCCCGCAAATCCTAAGTAGCTGTTACACACAGGAGGGAAAAAAGGAAAACCTCTCCAATCAATATTATCCAAACAAGCATGAGTCGACTGTTATGTGCTAGCAGCTATCTCAGCCAAGACTCCCTGCTAAATAACCTAATTGCAATTTCAAACATACTATTTTAGTTGAGCATGATATCTGCAGCTCAACAATATCCAACTATCACAAGTCTCTAATGTAACCCAACCACAAGCTTACTCTCTCCCCAGAAGAACAGACTTCTTGTTGCACACAGGGGATTTTCAACAAAGAATCCTATGTGCTACAGTGTCTCTGGTGAGAGATCAATCATTCCTTGCATTTCATATGCATCCATGGATAAATGGCTGTAATCAAAAATGAGGAGGGTTACAAAACAGCACATGTACTGTAGCTACTGTAATTCCAACCAGTGCTCTGCTGGAGACATGAATGAAGTTTAACTCTTTAAACTGGCCTTTCAGATTAGTCCTGGACTAAATTCCACAATAACAACCTTCAGTTTAAAATACTTTCAATCTGGCCCTGGAGTTTAGCTGGAAAGGGGCTTAAAGCTATATATAAAAAAAAAGTTCATTATCACACATTTGACAGATGCCTTTAAAAGACGTGTGTCACTGCAAAGACACCCGTTTACATCCTTTAGTGTCCCTTCTTTATAGCATTTTAGACTAGCGGTCTCATCTTGTGACATTCAATGAGTCTGAAAGAGTGCCAGTTTAACCCATTTACTTACTTAATATTACAGCTGCAGGCAACAATACACACCTCTAGTGTAATTATGTACGTCTTTCATTAATAAGGCCTAATTCTAGCATTTAACAAACAGAATAAAAGATAAAACACTTTAATACATACTAACAGTAACACTGGGACTCATTCTTACATTCAAAATGACACGTTTAACAGCAAACCTGCAGAGAAAGCACTCGAACCTTCCCAATACATACATACTATCATAAAATTAACACACATTCATAATATTCACATTTTACGCAACTGTACAGACAGCTGTCACCTGTCAGTTGTTACATTAATATGAGCAATGTTACTGATCCGTAGCAGACGTGCTAGTTGTCGCTAGGCTAACGTTAGCATGATTAGCTAAAGCTATACCAGCTTATTTAGAGCCAAAAGTAAAAAAAATAATAATAATTTACCCTGAAAGCCAAAACCTATGTTAATATGCAATATTAGTTACTGACATATACGAGATATTGGTTGGGATGTCAATGACACCCAAGTATGTGAAAGACACACAACTACGAGATGATGTGTTTGGATTAGCTTTAGTACCGCTTTACCAACATATCGCATCAGCTTTTAGGTCGTGTCTTGGATTAGCTTTATTTAACTTATAAAAACAAAGAGTAGCCTGCAATGTAAACAATCAGTACTGATATGTATATAAACGGTGAATAAACGTGGCAGTGTGTACAGTGATCCGGCAGCACAACAGATCCAGGAGGCCCTAAACAGTGAGTATCAGGAGGCCAGAAGACTGTCACAGCAGCAACTCCATCAAGAGAGACCTATTACTCTCACCAAACCCTATACATCATCACATACACCTATTAGGAGTGATGGACTGTCCATCGGGAGCCTGAATAGTAAGGTGTCGAACTTAAAACCCTGCTCTATCAGGAGAATTACTCTAACACAGTCCTTCATACCAGAAATATCACATAGCGATAAAGGAACAGAGTGTTTTGACAGTCCTACATGAGGAGTCCAAATAGAGGAGTCATCCCAAAACACTGGACCATCAGAAGATCAAACACTGTCTATCAGGATCATCTCGACACTCTCCTTCTCCATCACAAGCTATAAGACGAAAGGATCTCCCATATTTCTACTCTACGAAGAGGTCCAGCCCAGGATTCTGTGCTATGAATAAATCCCTCAGAACCCGTCCGAGCCGAGACTCACCGTGCAGAGCCGAGGCCTGTAAAATAGCCCCGGAGGTGCCGTCGATGACTTTGATGCTGCCCCGGCTGGTGACGGCCAGGATGGCGTTGAGGGCCGGGTGGTAGGTCAGACTCCGCAGGCCCTCCTCGTCGCAGCGCAGGCAGCCGTCTCTCAGCACGACCCAGTCCGGCGAGCCTGGCGAGGCCGACGCCGCCGCCGCCATCTTCCTACTATCTTCCCTTCCTGCCTTCCCTCCTCCTTCAGTAGCTCCTCCGTGGACGCGACTCGACAAGAAAATGTTAAAACTGAATCCCGATGTACCGCTGCGCTTCCACTGCGGGATCTAAACCTCCTCCCGATACCGCAGGAAGCAGCGATTCACCATCAGCGGAGCGGAAACTAGCGGCACCTTCTAGCCACACACTCAGCGTGGAAACGGAACTGGCGTAGTCACCGTGTGATCGCCCGCCGAGCCTCAAGGGGCGCTATAGATAGATAGATGGATAGATAGATGGATAGATAGATGGATAGATAGATTTTTATTTGTAATTTTCATTTACGGTATTGTTAGTTTCTGTTTGAAAACAAGCTTTTGTTTTTATTTTATTTTTCAGCAGAAGCACATTAGAAAAAGTCACACCTTTGAAGGTTCTTGTAGTTAAATATAAACAATTTTGTATTATGTCACACCAACAAATTATCTTTATAAATTCTTTATCAACAGAATTTTGACGGAAAATCTCCATTTAGTTTTGTCTGTTTTTTTTGTGTCCTCAAAACATTCTACATAATCACTTTTTGGATTAAAGTATTTACCGTTACAACCAGTAACCAAACATTTTGTAATATGAATATTAAATAAACCAATAAATCATTGCTAATAAGTGTTCTTATTCCCTGACATTAATAAAGTTCACAACAAAAAGTGTAATTACAGTGTCAACAGATTTTAATTTGTTTCATGAATATAACAATTTCCAGACTCAATTGTTTTAGCTAAACTAATATGGTAACATATGTCTGCAGTGTACACATCACCAGGTAGAAAGTTGTTTTCAATTGTATGTTCTACGAATAAAAATTCCTTTCCTTTTTGGCTACATTTACATAAATAAAATACACCACAGCCATATAAAACGACCAATTCAAGGCACCCATATATAGCAGACCTTTTTAATCTAAGCTGTACTGCCTACACCCTCTCTTTTTCCATGTGTAACTCATAAATTAAAAATGAAAAGTGAGAAGACGAAGAACTCCGTGAAAGTATTGGATCAGTCTACAACTACAACAACAACAACAACAAAATCTGTCTACCATCAGCTGATTAACTCACAAAAGTTTTCACCATTGTGTATGGTGATGACACAAATTCTGTTACATGACTATCATGCTTTCATAGTCTTTTGAAATATAAAGATCTCCTTTTTATTTTCCTCTTGGGGTTTGTAAATATTATGTAAAGCCATGGCTCCAGATTTCAGTGGCTCTCCGCCTGCAGGGGTTCCACGGTAAAAGATACAGCTTGTTTTGTGTACAAAATCAAATGGAAGCAGTTAAACATACTAATGTCTGTACACCTCATTACCCAAAGCATATGTGATTATAAACAGGGTAAAAGAAAATAAAAAAAGGAAAGAAAGAAAATGCAAACTCCTTCTTGGTCTTCATGGAATATCCCTGCTGTGCAACTCTCCACAGTGCTCTGTCAATGTCCAAGCAATGTGCCAATCAAAGCCTCTATATTCAAAGCCAATTCAGACTCCAGTATACAGAGACAGGAAGTAGATGTACAAAAGGAAGATGGGATATATGAGAAGGGGTTTCTTCGTTTTGAATTCATCACTAACGAGTAAAGAGGCAGCACTGTATGCAGCCCAGAATACTCCAAAAAGCTAGGGAAAAAAAACATTATTAGACATTATTATTTGACAATTTCATATTCTTTAAAAAAAAAATATATATATATATATATTTACCTTTACGAGTGTAGAGACAACGTCAAAACCCCCAATGACCAGGAGAAGTGGAGCTATTACAATGAGTGGGAGCAAAGAATAGCCAATAACTCCAAGCACTTGCCCATAAGACACCTAGAAACATAATTAAAAACCATAAGTGGACATCTCTTTTGACTAATAAAAATCAAATGCTATCTGATGCTTCACAAGATATAAATACCTCTCCACCCAGCACTCTTGCAAGAAGGAAAATCATCAGTGATCCAAATATCCAGATCGTAATAATCCAGGAAACAACCTGATTGGTCAAAAAAAAAGAAAAAAAGAAATGTGACATATTAACAAATAATTCAAATTTGATGGGCTTCTGCTTCTGTTCTGATGAACTAAATCATGCAAGCGACATGGTCATATTGCAATGAAAAAATTACAAAATAATTAATCTCTCCAATCTTTATGCCTTCTTGAAAGTTACTTTAGAATGGCATTAATAATGATACACCATTATATTTATTTTCTTAATAACTATCCGTACTTAATCTTTAATTCTACTTATATTTTAATTAATCTTTTAATTCTAGGGCTGTCAATCAAATAAAACTAAACTACATATAAAAAAATAAAATAATTTCAAGTCATGCCTGCAATATCGCAGAATAAATATTTAAAATATTCTAAACATTAAAACTAAAAAAAAAAGAAGCTCAAATATCAGGCATTTTATTTCCATGTTATTGAAGATAAACTTGTCACTAACCTACAGTCTATGGCTATTTTGCATTTTGATGATAGCTCTATATGCTCAAGCATCATGACTATCAGTGGCGTGTTTAGTGTATTGGGGGTCCCCCTTGGTGGAAATTATGTTCCGCAGGGGCCACACACAATTGCGTGGGTCATGTAGTGCCTAAACATGCTGATGACTATAAATATAATGCCCATGGTCAAGATACAAAGACTCATATCTTACTCTGAACTGTCCGTAGATGGAGATCATGGAGAAGAGCAGGACAACAGCCAGCGGACCCCAGAAATCAGGATTGTCCCTCACCACCTGTCTGTTAAAACCCAGCGAGGGCATGGGCATCAACACACACCTGATCTTGTAGTAGATGTCCTTTAAGTCAATGTCCAACTCCTCCCTGCACAAACAAAGACAACCAATAAACACAACCAAAGCAAATGTGACATCAAGCACCAGAAGTCCCACAAACTCACAGGAGCGGTTTAGTGTCCTCGGCATCATCTTCCTCCACCTCCAGCAACCATCCGTAACCTCTCTGCCTCAGGAAGGTGGTGGCATAAGTGTCCCTGCTGGAATCAGGGCCTATATTTAGTGTGATATCCGGTGCATCGATGGTGCCGCTGAGCTCTGGTGGATAAGAGTTTGTTTTAGATTTATACAGCTCACTATTATATCCCTACTAAGTCTACAGAACAACACCCATGTCCCGATGCATTAAAAGGTATGATCATATACCTAGGTGTATTCTCATATTAATGTATGCGTACATAATACACACAGCACAGTACATGGCCACAGCCAACAACATTCCAACATAAATCAGGCCACATTTCAGAGCAGAGAATGTGTGGATGCATTGGGGCCTTTAACTACTTTACCTTCAGCGTCCGTCGAGGAGACGAAGGTAAAATCTCCGTTGGTGGGAGAGAACTGCATGACTGACAGCGATAACAGCTCGGGCTTCACTCACAATCACACACCGCCGCCGATCGCGCACCTTCACACCATTGCCACGTTTAACGATTCCTAGCGATCAGCTCTCGGACGGGACTGCTGGCTCAAAACAGTCATGGAGGAAGCAGGAAGTGCAGAAAAACACAGACGACACGTCAAATCCTGGAGCAGAGCGGAACGGGGAGGCACGCGCTCCACCCAGCGACAAACATGAGCACCAACAACACGTCTTTAATGCACAGAGACAGCGCCACCCCTTGACCTTTCTGCAAAAAATAGGATTACATGTATGACATTTATTATGTAATATATAAGGTGGTGTTTTTATTTTAATCAGCCTTATTGACACCATTATTATATTAAATCCATTGCATGTTATTACACTTACATTGAACAGAAGTTGTGAGACAGAGCTGCAACTGAACTGCACACTGAAGATATAGCTAAAATAATCCACAATCATCCACAGTTATTGTGCATATGCTCACTCATTCTCATATGCTCAGTCTTATATGTAACAAAGTCAGTATACAAAAGAAACAAACAAAACAAAACATGAAAAGGACCGGCTTTTATAACCACTTCCGTCTTTTTTTAATCAGTCTCTAAACTGATTATGTCGCTAACATCATTTTAATTTTAGTAACGCCGTCTTGATAATGCTGTGTCCTAAATAAGAGAGATAGAATGAATAAATAAATATTTTTGATATTTCCGAAGTTATGGAATTCCTTGTCCCGCCTCTTTCATGTTTCTGCTCGGTGATTGGCTGTCTTTGTCAGGTTGACCAATAGGGTTATTCTGCAATGTTGTCACGTTTTTGCCGCTAAAGTCGAACCACTGTAGCTTCAGTCAGGCACTGAAGTAGAAGTAAGAGCTTTCGGTAAATGTTTTTTTTTTATTTTTATAAATAATAAAACAAAAAATATTTTACGTATACATGATTAAGGTATTAGCTAACGTTACAAGCGGTCTGATTCTTTCTCATGGTGTTCAGTCGTTTAAGTATCGCGAAAATTGTCAGTGTGCTTGTTTTTGGAGGGATTTGGCGGTTATTTTTTTAAGAACAGATGAAATAAACATTGTTTGTCTTTTTACATACCTCGCGGTTGGACGGTTAGGAAGTGTTTTCTGTTGATTTTTGCTGATGTGTTTAAGTTCTACAGAGGATCTTAAGTTACTCTCATTGTTGATCACCAGGGACGTGTGTTTGCATCTGAATCAGTGACACAGGCTGGGTTCTGATAAACCATCATCTTCAAATATCTGTCCTTTTAGAGACAGACAGCATGGGAATTCAAGGCCTGTTACAGTTTATCAAAGATGCCTCGGAGCCCATCAATGTGAAGAAGTATCGGGGACAGACAGTGGCTGTGGACACATACTGCTGGCTCCATAAGGGAGCTTTTTCATGTGCAGAGAAACTTGCAAAAGGAGAACCTACAGATCAGTGAGTAGTTTCAAATGTTTGCATGCAAGATATTATGAGTATTTCAGCTGTTCAGTAATTTCCATCATCATTTTCCAAGTTTAAATGTGCATTTCTCATGCTCGCGTTCAATGTGTGTCCATCAGGTATGTGTCTTACTGTATGAAGTTTGTGGATATGCTGCTTTCTTTTGGTGTTAAGCCAATATTGGTGTTTGACGGACGTAACTTGCCCTCCAAACAGGAAGTGGAGAAGTCCCGGCGCGAGTAAGAAGAACATATTTACTGGAGAATAAGTTAATTTTTTTTATTAAAAAATTATTAAGTATATTTAATGTATATTTCAATAACAGGCGCCGACAGGCAAATCTGCAGAAAGGCAAACAGCTGCTACGGGAGGGTAAGATATCAGAAGCCAGGGAATGTTTTACCCGCAGTGTTAATATCACCCCATCCATGGCACATGATCTCATTAAGGTGAGACCGTTGTATATGATATTTGGAGTTAGTGAATATATATTTATTGAAGTTAATATAATAGGATGTGATTAGTAGACAGTGCATGTTATAATGAATTATTATGCAATATTGGAAACCGATTAATCTGGATTTTTTTTCCTTTTTTTTGTTTGGCATCTTTTTATTTGCACCTATTTGCTGGTTTTCAGACCGCCCGGGTGCGTGGAGTGGACTGTGTTGTTGCTCCGTATGAAGCAGATGCCCAGTTAGCTTTCCTGAACAAATCTGGTATCGCTCAGGCAGTGATCACAGAGGACTCAGATCTGCTGGCATTTGGCTGCAAAAAGGTACCACTGCAGTGTGCAATAGAAAATAAACCTGCTTAGGAACCAGATATTGACCCCTGTCTGGTGTCATGCAAGTCTGCACTGCAAAAACTTGTTTTCTGAATTCTTCTTGTGTTCCGGTGAAAGTATTTAAAAATCCTTACAACAAGATACTGTACATTAAAATAGTCTAGGACAGTAACACTTGTTTTCAGAAAATATATATACTCCATCTATAAAATATGTGCATTCAGACTGTGCATTTTTTCTGTTTTTAAGTTTTGATAATAAATATATATATATATATATATATATATATATATATATATATATATATATATATATATATTTATAATAATATAAAAAAAATGAGCATATTAGAATGATTACTGAAGGATCACATGACACTGAAACTGGAGTAATGGCTGTTGAAAATTTAGCTGTGCTATCACAGGAATAAATTATATTTTATAATACATTAAAATAGAAGGCTGTTATGTTAAATTTACATTTGATTCAGGATTTAGAGTTTCACGGTCCACACTTAATAAGTTATTACGTGTGGACTCATGTACCACTTATCTTGTTAATTGATTTGATCACTGAATGTGCTCTTGTGTTAATTAACTGAACATGCTTCTTCTGAGCTTTACTAAAACTATTTAATTTGTTATGTATTGTTTGAAGGTGATTTTAAAGATGGATAAACAGGGTAATGGACTGGAGATTGATCAGTGTCACCTGGGCCGTTGCAAGTCACTCGGCAACATCTTCACAGAGGAGAAGTTCCGTTATATGTGCATCCTCTCTGGCTGTGATTATCTGCCGTCTCTGTATGGCATCGGTCTGGGAAAGGCTTGCAAGCTGCTCAGGATGGCAAATAACCCAGATATTCTGAAGGTGAGTGAATAAAAAAAATTGGTTAGAAAAATGTAGTATATTCTAAACTGGCATAACAATCAGTTAAATATGCTGTTTGCTCCTACTTATGCATCTGATCATATTACTAAAATGGCATGTGTTATCGCATTCCTCTCGCTAGATGCCCAGGCGACACACTGTGTTCTGTGTTTATACTCTGTTAACCCCCTTACCATTTCAACCTTATTTCATATTCAGCTTGTTCTTTTATGCAAAAATGCATTTTATTTTTGTCCTATCTGTGCTGTTGAAACATATTTTAGCAGAGAACGTCCTTTTTATTGTGAAAACACAAATTACAAAAAAAAAACTAACATAAATTTACATACTGGTAAAAAAAATAATAATAATTATAGCCTGAATGCACTGTAAGTCACTTTGGATAAAAGCGTCTGTTAAATACATAAATGTAAATGTAAAACTAGAGGATAATTCAGCTTAACTAAACTAACTAATACGTCTATGTGATACAGGTGATAAAGAAGATGGGTCAGTACCTGAAGATGGACATCACTGTGCCAGATGAGTACATTGAGGGTTTCACAAAAGCCAACAACACATTTCTGTATCAGCTGGTCTTTGACCCCTTGAAGAGGAAGGTGGTTCCTTTGAACCCTTACCCGGATCACATTGACCCTGCTTCCCTCAGCTATGCTGGAACGTATCTTTTACACTAATGTACATTGATTTAGCAGAAAAATACTTACATTTTCACTTAATTAAAATTAACCAATACATTGTTTTGGCATGACGATTGCAGAAGCTGCTTTTAAATGTGAGCCTTTTTGTAAATATGAATGTTTGTGTTGCAAAGCTTTGTTTGACTGCAAATTTAACTTAACTGGTTAAATGCAGTAATGTAGGAGATGAGAAGGGGCTGGAAATGGCTCTTGGTAATCTGGACATTAACACGATGCAAAGGATAGATGACTTCAACCCTGACGCACATTACACACCGGTAAACTGGTCATCTTTGATGTGTGTTAGCTTGAACCTAAAAATCATATCTAGCCATATATATTCGATACAGAATCAAAGTCCTTCTTGAGCAAGCCCTGTGGTCTGCTGCCGACGACTTCCTTAATCTAAATGAAGCACGTTGATGCTCTCGCTCTGTTTAGTGTGTGCTCTTTCTGGAGAAGTGCTTTTATAAGGAATCCCATCCTTTTTGATGTCATACAGGCACATAAAAAAAAAAAAAACACTTTCGAATCTTATACAAACCCTGAAGGGGTGTCTTTTGCACATAAATACTCTCTCCAACATTCAACTTGTTTTTTGAGACTTTAGTCATGTTTTAGCATGTTTGAGTATAACTCTTTAGCAAATAAGTAAATAAGTCAGAATACATGAAATAGAATTAGACATCCCCTTTAAGTTTTTAGTAAACATTTATGTTTTGTTTTATTCCGGAGCTATATGAATTACAGAAAGTTTTAAAGGTGCTTATAATTTTAGTTAACAATAATAACACTGTGTCCCTCTCCTCTCTTCTAGCCCTCTAAAGCTGCTCGCAGTAGTTCTTGGAATGACAGATGTGACAAAAGTGGCCCGTTGCAAATGAGTATTTGGTGCAAGAACTATGAACCAGGTAGCACCCAGCCAAAGAGTCCTACCAGCCCCAAAAGACTCCCTCCAACCCGGGGCAAAGAGAGGATCGTCAGCGTGCAGAGTCTAAAATTGCCCGAAAAAGAGTCACAGGTGAAAAGACCTCGTGAAGGTAAGCAGGACTTGGTTCCCATCTCAAGGATGGGACTGATTATTTTGATAAGACACCTGACTGGGCATGTTTATATGTAATATTTTGTCTTAATATTTTTTATTTTTTTTAAGACCCCAGTCTCTCTGTGGATGACCTGTTAGGGCAGTATTCAGTTGGTGTAAAGAGACGATGTCCTGAAACTCCGCCCAGCACTGAGCCAATGACCAACAATAACATTGTTTCTAAGGAGAAGGGACAGCACAGTGGCAACACAGTTGGATCGTCCAGGCCTCGAAATTGCTTTGCAACACTGTTGCAATGGAGGAACCAACCAGAGGAGGGCACTGGAGAGCAGGTCACATGCAGCAGGTACAAGAGCATGATGGGAGACTTAAGGAATGTGTGCTGTTGCTATCAAAAGTTACTGTTAGACCTTAATTTTCTTATTATATACACAATCAAGGGTTAATTTGGGCCAAACTGTTATGTGGCAAAATGGCATTAAATATAAAGTGCTATATTAATTGGGAGGCCCAGTGGTTGCTCATATTAAACTCTGCTGACAATAATGATGTCATTGACATGTTCATCAGGTTCTTCTGTCATAGTGAATCAGATATGGCAGATACACAGGAAGAGTTGCTAAAACAAGATTTACCTCAGCCTGTGAAGTCTCTAGACATGCGTGTCTCACTACCTGGAGGAAACACACCAGTGTGTCAGGACCCTGACTCAGAGATAGAGCAGGGCGAAGATGAGTCGTCCAGCCCACCTGCATCTCCGGCTCACTCCATCCGGCCTGCTAGTTTGGGTCTTGGGGTCTTTAGTTGGTCAGGAAGCAGCAGAGAACTCAGTAAATCTGCTTCACATCCACCCACCTCTACCACAGACAGACACCGGTCTTCCACACCTTCAGGGTTGTCCACCCTGCAGCAGTTCCACAGAAAGAAGGGCAGCTTCTCCTGGGCAGGATCAGGGCTTTCTCTCTTGTCCTCTCCTGTAGAGGGCACCGAAGATGCAGAGAACTCTCCCGGGTCTCCTCCGTCTCAGGACAGTGCATACTTCTCTCAGTCCAGCAGCACCTCTGCTGGTGTGGAGGACTCCCTAGTCACGGAGGACAACTCTGATAAAGTGAGCAAATACTTTTTGATTCATTCATATTAGATAATGTTAACCATAAAGGAATATTTCACCAAAAATCATTGTTTACTCACCCTTATTTTGAGACTTTGTCTCTGTATCTGGTTGGTTACCATTTCCTCTCTTATATTCTGCAGATAAAACTATCCCTTTAAGGTGCTTGCCAAAATGTGTCTTAATTAATTGCAGTAATTTGTGATTTACAGGCCTAGATACTATATACAATTCTACAAACAGTCATGGACTCTATATTGGATATTGAATTGTTCATGCTAATTTGCTATTTTTATATTGTAGATTACCTGTATATTTTTGTGATCTAATACTCACTTATACTTCATCTAAAAAAAATAAAATAAAAAAAAGAATAACCTATTGAATAAATATTCAATTTTATATTGTATATTATAATGTTGTAATGCCTACATTTAATTGATAAATTTGTGTTTTATTTTTATTTTATTTTTAGTGTTTTACTTTATTTAAACAAAATATTGAATTTTATTATTGACCAGTTATCACTTCTTTTTTTTTCTTTTTTTTGGAAGGAAAGGGAGAGAGATTCAGATGGCTCCAACGGCCCAAGCAGTTCTCCCACAGACAAGCTGAAACCTGCTCTAAACAGAACAAAGGCACGTCCATTTAATCATGACCCAGAACCACAGTCTGCATTTCCATTTCCTCCCACCTCACATAGACTGTAGTGGTGGGGGTGGGGGGAATTAACCATTGATATGATATTTCCCCACACCTCCACTCTCAGTCTGACTTCTTACACATGTGCTCTAGGTCTTAGGATTGTCCCGGAAACGGCCTTGTGTGCAGGGTAAAGGTGGTAAAATTGAGACCTCCGCTCCTGCTAGGCCCAGCGGTCTGAGGAAGAAAGCGAGTGGGAAAAAGAGTACTGTCAACAATGAGAACAATCCAGGCCTGCAGGCCACCATCAGCAGCCTCTGGGGGGCCTTCAGCTTCAAAAAGTAAGTCAGCCTGTGTGTAAGTATGTGATTATGTAAATAAAGGATTCAAGATGTTCGATGACAAGGCCTCACACTGTCCAATTCATCTTCTAATGTTTATTTATGGAAGTCAGTACCAACTGTGGCCAGCAGGATAAACCTGTTAACACCAAGAGATTAAACTGAGGGGAGTGGTGCTGTAATGTAACCTAGTTGATGTGTGAACAATAGAGGTGTAATGATTGCTTGGGTGAAATTAGTGTTATTGTAGTAGTTTACAGAAGGGTGATGCCTGCTCACTGTGAAAGGAAATACATTCCCATTATGCAATGCTCAAGCGCAGCATTAGACAACATCGGTGCCGGAGTGCCGACGTCCTGCAGATTTTTGCTAATGGGCTAATCAACATAAGAATTAAACATGAAGTCAGTTCAAGGGTGAAACTAGAGAAGTATCTGATTGCTGCTTTTCTCTCCTACTTTTTGGCATTTGAAAAGTTGTCCATAAGTCGTGTGTTAATATTTAAAAGCAGTATGATAGTAACTGACCAAAATTGCCACATGCTTCGACATGAATGTATTTAAATGTATGTGCATGTTTCTTTAAGGGACAATCTGAAGCTGAACACTTGCAAGAAAGGAAAGCCGATGTCTCAAGTCAGGGAGAATGTGATGACAGAACTGACTGAAGCAGATCAAGAGATTCTCATCATCGCAGAATGACGTCGTCTTTTCTTTTAAGTGTAACAGCCAGTCTTTCAAACATACTGTGTATGTTCGTGTTTTTGTATGATAAATGAAATAAAATTCATTATAGTAAAAATTTTAAGTCAATAAAGACATTATTCTCTCTTAATAATGTTTGTTTTCTGAAATGTGCTCTGCTGGTTGTAGTTCATTTAGACCCTAAGAACAAGTTGTGCATGAATATTTTATTTTTATGGTGATACTATAGACTTTTAACTACAAACTAAAGACAAAATATGTGCAGAAGGAGATGAAAGTGACGTGACATACAGCCAATTATGGTGACCCATACCCAGAATATGTGCTCTGCATTTAACCCATTCAAAGTGCACACACACACAGCCGTGAACACACACCCAGAGCAGTGGAAAGCCATTTATGCTGCAGGACCCAGCAAGCAGTTGAGGGTTCAGTGCCTTGCTCAAAGGAGTCAAACTCCTATATACTAGGCCACAACTTCCCCAGAAATGCACACAATACAATACTGAGTGCTCAGTAACCCAATTTATCAACAATCATATGTTTTTAAAAATCATAAGCTTTTTAAAAAAAGCAATAAAATTTAATATTAAGTGAATCAGACTGAATGCAAACTATTGAAGGTCATTAAATCAAGTTAAAAAAGCTCTGCCCTAATTGACTTGCTGCTATTTCTTTAAATAGTTTATGGCTAAGCTTTGGGATTTGAATTCAGATTCATATAAATTTACCAAATGAATGTGAGTGTCATGTACTATAAACTAGATTATTATTGATTATTATATGTTTATGTTTATGGCCTTTATTAAAGGAAACATTTAAGCTTACCCTTCAGCTGTGTGTATGTGTGCCGTGCAAAATGCACTCCAGTTTTGGAATTGAAATTCCACCTAAATGACTTAGCCAAAGTGTGTTTGTGCTGCGTAGGGGCTGGTTCAGGAATGTAGTATATGAGTGAACAAATACCTGAGGTGCAATGCTAGACCTCATGCCAGACTCCTCCTTCAGGACATCAGAGGACGCCGCACAAAGATACTTTACCTTATCAGGTAAGTTTCACAAAAATACATGTGCTCACTGAGAAACACATGCACTCTTGTCTTAGAGACTTATCAGAACAATCTTGGTGCTGTTTTCCTTGAATACAAATAGTTCTCTAGCTCTCACATTCTTTAGGTGTTTCTAATTCAACTAATTCACTCAGACGTCAAGTTATGATCACATAAAAAGCCCCGAGCAGGACAACTTCCTTAAGAAATATGACATCAACTTAATAAATAATGAGACCTGTTAAACACAATGTATCCAAAGGGATTTGCAACTGTTTACATGGAAGGAGCTTTCAAAATGAAGTAGTTATTTAGCATATGATTCATCAAAGTGACTTTCATTATTAGAAGAACAACCGCCCTGGAGCAAAACGGGTTTAAGTGCTTTACTGAAGAGCACAATGGTGATACTAAAGACTACTTGTTTGCCTTGTATGAGTAACTGTCCTTTAAGAGACCAGCACTAAACTCACTAAACTTGGAGTTGAAAATTTTATTTGGCATTGTTTTTCCTGTTCTATTCTATAAAAAGAGTAAAAATGAATTTTGTTTCAAAGAAAACCAATTAAATTTGAATGTGCAGAGAACAAACTCATTGTATAAAACTTATCCAATGTCACTTGCTTGGCAGGCATATAAGAATGTTTCATTAATTTTAACTTTTTGATTCCTAGTTTGTTGTTTAAACTTTGGGCAATTGAATATGTCCAAAGAGTAAACTGTTATTAAATTAACCATTCATTTTATATTTTTGATGAATGATGGTCACATTAAAACGGTCTTGAAAACAGTAAAATAAGTGTAAAATTCAATATATATATTTTTTGTGAAATTTCAAGATTTCACTACAAGTCGTGCAAAAATTGTAATAATTTATAGATAATCACAAGACAAAATCAGCATTTTTTTATAAAAAAAATAATAATAATAATAATTAAATGGTAATTTCCATCACATTATACTGCTAAACTCAATACAGAATTTGAAATTTGTATTCTTTTTTTTTTTTTTTTATAACTTAAACAAATACAGCCTAAAACAGAATTTTCACATGAGATCCAATTTAAATACTTTAAACTTTTTTTCACAGAGACCCTATCTGATTACTGCTACCACTCCACCATCCTTGTGCACTGTATACTGTATGTTAAAACAGTGGTCTTTTTTTACTGTCCTCTTTGGCCTGAGCTGTGCAGTTGCATTGAGCTACGAATACCTGAATGAGAATGTAGAGTGATGGCATTCTTCTAAAGTGTGCTCATGATGCTCAATCCCTGCCACTCCTAGTTTACAAAGATACTATACAGTGCCAACAACACTGACTCAATCGCCATGCATGTTAGAGGAAATACTCAGAACCAACAGGAATGTCAGACATGTCTGAAACCACAAGTAGTTTGCGATATACACTGATTAGACTTTCAATTTGCATAAGTTTGTCGCAGCTATGAAAATGCTATAAACATCCACAAATACAGTATGAAAACTCACAGCAGTATATGTCATAAAACAATAATACCCTACAATAACTATTAAGCTACAATCTGGAACACAGGAACATCTTCTCTTAAAGCAATCAAGAACTATGATTACTAGGGCCTTTAATATAATTTCCTTAAACACTTTCAGTACCTCACCTTCATGAACATTCTACAGGCTTCCCTCCTCCTCCCCCACACCACTTCTATTCACTTCTACTACTTTTCTAATATTAAACAATGTATCGATTTCTGTAAGTAGCCCAGATGGACATTTCAGTGATGGCTAGTCAAACATGTTTACCTAAAGATATGGAAGTGTGAAATTTGAGTTTCCGAGAGACACCTTTTTCCTTCTTGTCATCATGTTTTGCAGATCACACATAATGCAGCAGTCACTTCGTTTTTTCTGGTGTTTGTATACTGAAGGACCTACTTAAAATGAGGCAAATTATGTAAAAATCCCAAACAATTACTCTAGTGTGTTTTAGTGAGAAGACATAAAATATAAGCATATTACTTAATATATAATAATAATAAAAGCATAAAACTCACCAGAGCCTGTGACGTTGTTGAACCCAGCAGGTGAAATATGGAACGAGGATCTTCAGCAGGAAGGCTGACTTTGATGTTACCTGATTTTATAAATTCTCAGATGACAAAAAGTTGGGACACAACTGTGAAACCTTATTAAAGATGTACAGTTCTTAAAAGTATGCATTTATGGTGCATAGTTGTTTTGCTAAGGTTTCAAAAAAATGTTTTTTTTATCTTTATAATGTATTAATCTATGGTCTGAGGGTCAGAACCTATACTGTAAATTGGATAAAAAGTTCATTACTTGGAAATGAAAAATGGTTTACTTGTGCAGCATGAACTATTCATGGCATTTTTTGCATCTTAGTTGTCAGTGTTTCTAACCGGGTCGGTGGTATCTGAAACATTCAGTACTATGTCGGTGGTGTGTGCAATGACAAAAATGTATTTTCACAATTCAAACAAGCAGTTGCTCAACCACATTTCATTGCATTTCATGGTACAATTAGATCAAAAAACAAAAGACCTTAAAAATCCAACTCTCGACTTGGACCAAACTGAATAAAATACTCTTTTTGTGCTCCTCTATATTGCCATTGGGTGAGTTTGCAGTAGGCTACTCATTTAGACACCTGTTTCTCTGTCTGCATGAAAACTGAAGCAACTTTCATTCCTGTGTTTTTGCTTCCACCACTATGAGGATCTTCTTTAATTAATGACGAGGCCTTAACACGTTTTTTTGTTTCCTTGTTGCTGGTGACTATTTCATTACAGAGATACAATGAAGGAGACAAGTTTGTACCTGATGCCCAGACGCTGATACTTAGATGTAACATGAATAAATTAAAGTCAAAGACTCAACTCCAAAGTCTCTCCCTTAAGGCGAAAGTACTGTTCTTGCCACAACATGCGCACAAGCTCAATACCACAGTCAGCCCTGAAGCATTAGCCTACGCTAAGCACACAAGGTGCTTTCCTCTTTCAAACACTTCCTTTTGAGGTTCGGTAATACATCTGTGGGCTTCATGACAGTGCAGTCAATAGGAGCTTAGCTAAGTACACAGTGTAATCGGCTAAGATGAGGGTCATAAATGGGTGATTCTTCAGTTAGATGCACTTTTGACTGTTTGAAATCGTGAAAAATGAAACTTCGTCAAACTATAATTCACTGGGTGGATTTTTAATAGTGTGTGTGACGGTTTAGTTTTTGGATATTTGGAATTGGATAAATACGTTTTAAACAAAAGCGTCAAGTAGAATTAACCCAACTTCAACATTTTATTTATAAATGTATTAGTCTAAAAGTCCAAAATACCTTTGTACTGAACTGTAAACATTAACAATTCCAGCAGTTTAGTGTACATGGAGTTAAAACACATTCTCTGTGCAAAACCTAGTAAACACCAACAAACTTAGTGTGAAAATGAGTGGTTACTTGTTTACGTCTCTTCTTTTAAATGAAATATATCGCACAACTATTTTCTGCCATGAATTGTAGTTAAGATTTGGCTCCATTTCTGCTGCCAAGAGGTTAAGGCTGCAAGGTGGGTGACTAATAGTATTACTTTCCAAAGCATGCTAAATAGATTACTAATATGAAATGTGGCTGTAACTTCAGTTCATGAAATAAAACAAAAAGCCTTTACTGTATGGCAGACTGGAAAACCTTTCAGAACAACAAACGCATTGCATTAAAACCATGATGACTTCATGGTTTTGTTTCATTAGGCATCTTTCTCAAACTTTCAGTATTATTCAACCAGACAGCAGTTTCCTGTTGGACGTTTGTGGGCTAATTTGATTGAATATGCCTCGGTATGCTGAGAAATGTGAACAAGTACTTCCGAAATCCATTTCAGTCAGGGTTTGTGGGTGTTCCATTAACGTTAAATGGATAGTTCACCCAAATATTCACTCATCATTTACTCACCCTCATATCCTTCCAAACCTGTGCGACTTTGTGTGGAAAACAAAAGAAGATTTTCTGAAGGATGTGTCTGCTTTCTTGCCCATAAAATGAAAGTCACTGAGTCAAAATACTGTATCTTCTTATGTTTTTCTGGATTAATTATCCCTCTTTTGAAATGATCAAAACACAACCAGCAGTAACCTTTCTGTAGTGATATACATTCATATGCATTTCAGAAAGACTGTAAGGGGGTGTGTGGCTCAAGACTGTAAGGCCAAACCCGTGCAAACACAGCAGTCTTGCAATATTTCACTGTTGACAAACACACTTTAGTTTTTTTCTCATAGGATGTTTCAATGCTGTTGTTTCTAAGAATATGACCGAAACCTAGGTACCATAGACATTAAGGGGGACATGGTTCCAAAAACTTTTACCTTTGTTCCCCACAAATGTTAAATATTTGACCACGTACTTGACTAAAATATAATTTAGTTCACCATAATTCAGATATGATAATTTTTTGATGTTTTTTCTATTATGGATTTTTTTGGGGTTGACTGATTGAATCACTGCTTTGGCAGTTCTGAACAGAAGCTCTCTGTGATGCAGAAAATATACAATAAAAATAATAATAATAATAATAATAATGAATTTAAAATATATAACACCAACATGTAACTGCATCATTCCACAGATTTGCATGCAAATTTACAATCACTTTCAAACTTACTCACTGTATCTGTAGTTTCGGTGTGCATTGCTGTGTGTGTGTTTGTCATGCTGGTGCTGTAGAACCTGTTAGGTTGCTTCAAATGCTTTAATCTAAAAGAAACCCCATGACAGAGCGGATGACAGTCAGATCCTCCTGGAGTTTAGAGGTGTCAACATCAGCGGCTACAGATACACTCTCATGATCGACATTGGGTAAGCGACTCACTCTCCACTGTCCAGTGCTCTTATAAATCATACAGAATCAGGAAGAACATCATAGTACAAAATGGATTATCCTGCATCTTCATCTGATGGAAAGTGATCAATTTAGCTACTTGCAAAAATATTGAAGTTTGTTATATCAATTCAGGACTAAAGAAGACTGTTCTGTTGTTAAAGCAGCTCCTTTATTATCTCTTTTAATATTTGTTTGGCGTGGACTGTGCTCTGATTGTTGTTATAAATGTAAGTCTATTGAGGTTTTGATATTAATACTTGTAGTGAACAAGAGAAATATTTAATATTTTGTTGAGCTGAAAATTTCAACTCTAATTTATCATGCATGATGTGCAGGCTATAAAAATGAGGAATAACTTATAAGTTATGATAGCAATAGAAGCAAGTCTTTGGAAGCTGTTTTGGTGGTGGGTGAAGCTGAAACAAGAAATGATTCCCGCTGCTGATTAAACAAGGCTTTACTGAGCCAAATAATTATAATGTTCGAATCTTGACCGTGAAATCTTAATTACATTGTCAAGACCATCTGACCTTTCTAATCGCAGTCTGATTAATGTGCTTTAAAGAGACAAAATGGAGAAAACCCCCAATCTTAATTTCTCAGGCCCAAAGATTAATGGAGAAATCGGCACCCCTGAAATAGATATGACTTTGTTGCCAAAAACTGAGCTCAGTGGTCCAAACCTGGACATCGAAACACCAAAAGCTAATATTGAAGCTCCCTCTGGCAAGATTAAATTTCCTAAATTAAAGAAACCAAAATCTTCAAAAGTGAAAGTACCAGAGGCGAGTGTTGGTGCAAATATTTCTGCTCCAAATTTAAATGCAGATGTTAGTGCACCAAATGTTGACACTGATCTGCCAAGAGCCAATCTTGAAGCTCCAGATGTAGTTCTTAAATCACCTGATGTCAATATAAATGCTCCCTCTGGCAAAAAAAAGTGGGCACCATTTAAGAAACCCACATTTGGTCAGAAGGTTAAAGCACCAGAGGTTGGCTTAGATGTCTCAACACCTGATTTAAGTCTCTCAGCACCAAAGATCGATGGGGATATCAGCATCCCAAATACAGATGTCAATTTACCAAGTGCTGATTTTGATGTAAAAGCAGACATTTGTGTTTGGGGGGGTGGGGGTGCAAGAGAGATACAGAGTGACCTTGTATTTATCATCTCATCTTTCTTTCATCTGAACAAACTGGTTCTCCTCATGATCCACAGTCCATCCATTCCTAAAACATTCCTCACACAAACAGCACATACACAAACACATACACAATCTGTTACAGAATACCAAGTTAAAAGTTTCTTTTTTAATCTGTAGCACTTTGGAATTCTGCTTGTATCTAAAGTGTTATAAATAAAATGTATTATTATTATTATTATTAAAAAGCATTGGGCATGTGCAGGCTGTACTTTGCACATATGCATGTTTTCTGCAATTCTTTTGTTAAATAAATTATAACAATAATAAAAAAAAAAATCTCTGCTGGCCTATGTTAGCTCAAACAGTGAGAGAATAAAGATGTCATAATGTCATAAAGCCACAGCCCATGTGACAGATCTCAAGACTGCAGAACTTAAAAGGGAGCATCATAAAACATCATTTTTTTATGTTTTGTTCTAAACATTGTGGTTTGCAGCATGGAATATTATCTTCATCTTATTTTCTTCTCACTTTGTGATCTAGGGAATGTGATTAACTACATTACAGCCAATTACATCTCTGTCTTTGAAAAACTGGAGGTTGTTCCTGACATTTCCCTGTCACTTCCTCTTTCCGTTCTTTAACATGCAATGTTTGTTATTTATTGGTTATTTAAATAGTAGATCTCGATATAAAAATAATCTTTAAAAAAAACATGTAATACAGTAGTGCTTAAATTTGCTTTATTTCCAGTAAATGTACAAGGCTACTAAAATGATGCAATATAGATGTAACAAGTGTCTAAAGGAGTGTGGGAGAGGTTAAAAAGGAAGCAAGGAAGCAACCACATACCCATGCACTTATATGATCTTTTTATGGCATAAAGATGACATGCCGATTGCTTGTAACAGCTTTGTTTTTAATCGGCAGGGGTTTCTCTTGCACTCTAATTTAAATTAATCTTAGTCATTGTACTACCTTTGTATATTCCTAAAAAAATAAAAAAAATAAACTAAAATGTTTGTTTGAATGGCTTTAGATCTGACATTTCTCTTGGAAATTTGAAAATGTAGCCTACTTCAAAAACAAAAAACCTCAAATGAATATCCACACAATACAGTCCTAAATGTAATGATAAAGATTACTTCAAGTCTTGTTGCTTTTTGTTTTGACAGGTTCCCTGGAAACCGGTATTCATGACATGCCAGTAGCATTTAAAGAAGTGAAGACATGATGGTTAGTACCCTCTCACAAAAAAAATAAAATAAAAAAAAAAACAACTGAAAGATTTGATCATTTTTTTAACAAAATTGCCACAGAAAATATTCCTAATACCTGACAGAGGTAGTTAGATTTGTTTAGCCATTTAGAAGACAGTGCATGTCTGATTCAATGGTTAGGTCTGCTGGAGGTTTCAATATGGCTAACAATAGTTTACAGTGCCTTTAAGTGCATTTCACACATTCATTATACTTCTGATTGCATCCTTGCTATGGCGTAGTAAATACTTTTTTACTTTAGCAAATAATATGTATTTATGAGATTATAAACAAAATTCTAATGTATGGTAGTATGTCACCTTGTTCATGTGCAGAATGGAGAAACAAAGATTCATGCCCTCTCAGACAGTACAACTTTGGAGGACACTGAAAAAGGAGGGGTCGTTGTCACAGGAATCACAAATCCAGCGATTAACCTGAAGGAAGGTAAAGAACTCACATGTATCCTCTACGATGCCTCAATCATTCAACAAGCTTAATGACAATAATGGATTCTTTTTGTCTCTTACAGATGATCAGCTTGTTGTTGCAACCATTCACCTGGACCATCTCAGTAAAGATGAAGTGCTAAACCTGATCAGAATCCTCGAGCCCTACGACAAGAACCTTGAACTTAAGACAGCAAAGGATCTGAAAGCAGAACTGGTAAGTACCTTTTTGAATTAAAGAAAGAAAAAAGTAAAAACAGAGACTAAACATGTCTCACTATGTCTTCATGTCATCTTTCTCTTTAGTCTCGTGGTGATCTCCAATTAAACAGTGAGGCAGGACTTCAAGCACCAGGCGTTCAGATTAATGGGCTGAATGGACAGATAAATGCCCCTTGCCTTAAGGATGGCATCTCAACCCCAGCAGTAAATGCCAAAATGCCACAGACTGAGCTAAAGGATGCCACACCTAACTTCAGCCACCCAACTTTTGGCATGTCTGCACCAAATCTCAAAGGAGCAGGTCTGGATGGTACATTAGAAGCAGCTGATGTCAGTGTCTCTACCCCTACTCTTAACACCCCAGATGTTTCTGTTAATGTGGACAAGCCTGAACTGAAGACCAAAACATCCAAGTTCAAAATGCCCACCTTTAGTCTACATGGTAAAAAACCAAAGATTGACAGTGATGTGAATTTAACCGCCCCAGACATAAATGCTGACCTAAAAACCCCAAATCTTAATCTGTCAACCCCAAAGATAAATGGAGAAATTGGCACCCCTGAAGAAGACATGAATCTGGATGGTACATTAGAAGCACCTGATGTCAGTGTCTCTACCCCTACTCTTAACACCCCAGATGTTTCTGTTAATGTGGACAAGCCTGAACTGAAGACCAAAACATCCAAGTTCAAAATGCCCACCTTTAGTCTACATGGTAAAAAACCAAAGATTGACAGTGATGTGAATTTAACCACCCCAGACATAAATGCTGACCTAAAAACCTCCAATCTTAATTTGTCAGGCCCACAGATTAATGGAGAAATTGGCACCCCTGAAGAAGACATAAATCTGGATGGTACATTAGAAGCACCTGATGTCAGTGTCTCTACCCCTACTCTTAACACCCCAGATGTTTCTGTTAATGTGGACAAGCCTGAACTGAAGACCAAAACATCCAAGTTCAAAATGCCCACCTTTAGTCTACATGGTAAAAAACCAAAGATTGACACTGATGTGAATTTAACCACCCCAGACATAAATGCTGACCTAAAAACCTCCAATCTTAATTTGTCAGGCCCACAGATTAATGGAGAAATTGGCACCCCTGAAGTAGACTTGACTTTGCCAAAAACTGAGCTCAGTGGTCCAAACCTGGACATCGAAACACCAAAAGCTAATATTGAAGCTCCCTCTGGCAAGATTAAATTTCCTAAATTAAAGAAACCAAAAGCTTCAAAAGTGAAAGTACCAGAGGCGAGTGTTGGTGCAAATATTTCTGCTCCAAATTTAAATGCAGATGTTAGTGCACCAAATGTTGACACTGATCTGCCAAGAGCCAATCTTGAAGCTCCAGATATTAAATCTCCTGATGTCAATATAAATGCTCCCTCTGGCAAAAGAAAATGGGCACCATTTAAGAAACCCACATCTGGTCAGAAGGTTAAAGCACCAGAGGTTGGCTTAGATGTCTCAACACCTGATTTAAGTCTCTCAGCACCAAAGATAGATGGGGATATCAGCATCCCAAATACAGATGTCAATTTAACAAGTGCTGATGTTGATGTAAAAGCACCTGATGCAGACATTAATGCTCCGTCTGCAAAGCACAAGTTCCCCACTTTTAAAATGCCAAAGCTAAACTTGCATAAATCAAAGCTGAAAACTCCAGATCTAAATGCAGGGGTACAAGCACCAGACTTGGACATGTCAGCTCCTGGAGTAGATATTAATCTGCCAAAAGCTGAACTAGATGGACCGAATATAGAGGTCAAGACACCAGACCTCAACCTCTCTGCACCAGTTCTAGATATTAAAACTCCAGCTGTTGATGTGATGACACCAGATATTGATATAGAAACTTCATCTGCAAAGTTAAATAAGCCCCATGTTAAACTGCCTAAAGCAAATCTATCTGGGCCTAAAATGAAAGGTCCAGATGTAGACCTCAATGCACAGGCAGATCTCCATGGACCGAACCTAGATGTGAAAGCTCCAGATCTCAGTCTTTCAGCACCCAAAGTGGATGGCAAATTGAGTGCTGCTCCACATGTAGATCTGAACTTGCCAGATGCTAACGTCAAAAGTCCAAATGTAGACCTCGAAGTCCCAGACATTGACATAAATGCGCCTAAAGTAGACATTGATCCCCCTTCTGGCAAAGCCAAGCTACCTCACTTTAAGATGCCTAAATTTGGTCTTTCTGGACATCATGTTAAAACCCCAAATCTAGATGCACCTGATGTAGATGTGAATATCCCCTCAGCAGAACTCAAAGGACCTAATGTAGATGTTAAAGCACCCGATCTTAGTGTTTCCACACCTAAATTTGAAGGTGACATTTCTTCTCCCTCTGTAGGCATTGGCCTACCAAAGGCCAACTTGAATGCTCCAACTGCAAACATTGGGGGAAATCTAAAGTCACCAAATCTCAATCTCTCCACCCCAGATGTAGACATAGACTTGCCAAAAGCAGAACTTGAAGGACCTGATGCTACCCTTAAAGTCCCACATGTTGACATTAATGCACCATCTGGAAAAATGAAGTTGCCACATTTCAATTTGCCAAAAATGAATTTCTCGGGGCCAGAAGCTAAAGGGCCTGAGCTGGCAGCTAACACAGATCTAGATCTCTCAGTTCCCAAACTCAAAGGAGAATTAAATGCCCCTACTGTTGACCTAAATCTTCCCAAAGCTGAGATCAGTGCGCCTGATGTAAATGCAACTATACCAAAAGCTGAGGTCAGCATTCCCAATCTAGATATCAAGACCCCAGACTTAGAGGCTCCGTCTGGAAAGTTGAAACAGATTACATTTAAGAAACCAAAAGTTGACCTTTCTGGTCCAAAAGTGAAGACACCTGAGATTGACTTGAATACAGAAGCTCCTGATCTTAGCCTCTCAGCTCCGAATGTTGATGCAGATGTCAATGTGCCAGATGCTGATATAAACCTTCCCAAAGCAGATATTGACATCAGTGCTCCCAAAGGAAAGTTTAAATTTCCAACACTCAAAAAGTTTAACCGGTCTGGTCCAAAAGTCAAATCTCCTGATATTGACATTGCTGCTGATGTAAATGGACCAGATCTGAATCTATCTGCACCTGGAGTTGGTAGTCCTGATACTGATGTGAGTCTCCCAAAAGCTGGGGTTGATGTAGACATTCCCACAGCAGACGTGGACATCAGTGCTCCCAAAGGAAAGCTGAAATTCCCAGAACTCAGAAAGTCCAACCTATCTGGTCCAAAAGTCAAATCTCCTGAAGTTGACATAGCTGCTGATGTAAATGGACCAGATTTAAACCTATCTGCACCTGAGGTTGGTACTCCTGATACTGATATGAGTCTACCAAAACCTGTGGTTGATGTAGATGTTCCCACAGCAGATGTTGACATCAGTGCTCCCAAAGGAAAGTTTAAATTTCCAACACTCAAAAAGTTTAACCGGTCTGGTCCAAAAGTCAAATCTCCTGATGTTGACATTGCTGCTGATTTAAGTGGACCAGATTTGAACCTATATGCACCTGAGGTTGGTACTCCTGATACTGATATGAGCCTACCAAAACCTGTGGTTGATGTAGATGTTCCCACAGCAGATGTTGAAATCAGCGCTCCCAAAGGAAAGTTTAAATTTCCAACACTCAAAAAGTTTAACCGGTCTGGTCCAAAAGTCAAATCTCCTGATGTTGACATTGCTGCTGATGTAAGTGGACCAGATTTGAACCTATCTGCACCTGAGGTTGGTACTCCTGATACTGATATGAGTCTACCAAAACCTGTGGTTGATGTAGATGTTCCCACAGCAGACGTTGACATCAGTGCTCCCAAAGGAAAGTTTAAATTCCCAGAACTCAGAAAGTCCAAACTATCTGGTCCAAAAGTCAAATCTCCTGATGTTGACATTGCTGCTGATGTAAATGGACCAGATTTGAACCTATCTGCACCTGAGGTTGGTACTCCTGATACTGATGCAAGTCTACCAAATGTTGGGGTTGATGTAGAGGTTCCAGGCATCAACACTGAAGCTGAGAGCTCCAAGCATAGAATAAAATGGCCATTCTGGCGAAAATCTACTGAATCAAATGATGCAGATATAAGCATTAAAGCACCAGAAGTAAATGGTACCACTGGAGAAATTAAACTCCCTGAAAATATACCATTGTTCAAGCCTCACCCCCTACCTGAGATGAAAATGGAGAGAATCTTACCAATATTCACAGGAGGGGTTGACCTCAGTGCTGACCCTACAAAAACAACTACTGACACTGTTGTCTCAGTCTCGTCAGTCAAGACTTGTCTTAATGCTTCTCCTCCATCTGCTGGGGTCAGTGGACAAACAGCTTCTGTAGATATCCAGGAAAAGCTTCGGTTATCTAATGCACGTACTACAAGCCCAGATTTATGCATTTCTTCAGAACCAGGCAGCCCTACAGAAGTGAATAGAGGAACATTTAAAGTCACCGAGCCTGATGCTGCAAAGGACTACCAAGTAACTGATACAACTAGCAACGAAGAGGATGCCAAGATTACCCTCAGCTTGAACAACATGCTTGGTTTGTAAACAGACTAAACTTTAAATAAAACCAGGAGTCTTGTTAGTGTTGTTCCACACCCACTGCATATAGTTAATACATATGTAAAACAATACATACTTTTAAAATGGGTAGAGTATTGACAGAGAACCATTATATAATTTGACATATGACATTATTTTTATATTCAGCTATATACATAATTGTATAAAGTCCTCTTTAAATGTGCAATGATTGTATCTCCTCAAAACATGAAGGAAAAAATTATGAATCTGTAATTCTATTTTGTCACTATTTTATGTAATAATATCTAGTCTCTTGTTTACACTTATTTTCATTCCATATATATGTCAGTATTGCAAATTGGAAAAAATAAAATAAAATAAACGAACAATAACTTTTAAGCGCAAAATTTACATCAGTAAAATAACTTTTCTTTGTTTGTTCCATAAAGCATGTACCTATATCTGTTAGCGCACAAATGTCTCAAAATTCCTTAATAAAGTTTGATATGAACATTGCATGGACAATTCATTTTAACACTCATATTTTGATTTCACACCATTATACTGCATGCTTTGAAATTTAATATTATTTTGGTGGGGGGGGGGTGCACAACGCCTTATCTGGGAATTTCTCCCGGGAAAAACGCATCCGTTTTTTTAACGCGAACTTTTTATAAACAAGTCCCAGTTCAAGGCTGGATTTTCACATCCTTTGATACTGAAAGATGGAGCAGTCCATGCTATAAAAGATCCCGGTCGTGATTCAGAACTGCAGACGGTAAGTGAAACGGATTCAAATGTCTGTTTTGTTGGCATTCGGTGGTCAAGTGCTCGTCACTCTTCATCTCCGCCTACGGCATGCCTCCAGGAGCTCGGCTTTTTCCAGAGAGAATCGTTAAGCGGTATCTTTCTTTTATAAATATGATAAAACTAAAGGCTTTTTGAAGATATGAAGGATGCAGTACTACTCCACAGGTACACAATATTGACATGAGATTAGGTAAAACTGTGTGTTTTATGCACCCTTTAAATATCCTCAAAGCACAACAGTGATAAACAGATGCAGTGCAGCAGTAAATCATCTACAATGATTTTGGTTATTCACCACTGACATTCAAGCGATGCCAATAGTTCAGAATGTATTCCTGATGAAAAAATACTTTGTATTTACACTATAATAGTATTAATAACAAATATTCAGATACTGTACATAAAAACATTTTATTTTTAAACAGGGAACCCCTGATGCACACAAACAGGCTGTAATTTTTAGACACATGAAATAAAAAGCTAGGTAGAGAACATGGCACAACCCCAAACACTTTTTAAGAGAGTCTTGTTTAGAGGAGGTAATGTAGCCACATTCTACCCTACTTACTGCATTGTAATTTACATTTGACCATACATTTTGAAACATTTGCAATCTGCATTTTTGAAATTCATATTTTCAATAATTAAATTTAAAACTAGACTAGTCAACTTTCAGATCCATTGTTCTCTGCAGTTATACTGCTATTTTACCATTCCTTTCTCAGAGGCAAGCTAAATATTTCTTAATCTCAAAAAATTCAAATATACAAAAATAATAATAACAATAATAAAATCAAGTGCCATTCATGCCAACATGATATTAAAGCAACACTATGTAAATGTTGGCACCCTAGCGGTTAATAAAAAAAACTGCATGCATCCCGCGGGAGAACATTCTAACCGGAGCTAATTTAGCCTGGTAATACCAAACTCTGCTACTTCGCTTTGCTTCATAGACAGAGTCTGGAAGGGCATAATTGGAAGGGCTCTTGTCTGAAGTTTAAAATCATTGGTGTACCAATGGTGTATAGCATAACGTTTGGTTATGTCGTGTGTTATCAGCTGCCTTGAACTTCACTGTAAACACAGGAATGCTGCGTAAACAAAACCATCGAAATACCGGAGGGAACATGGCAGTTCACAATCATAATTATCACCTTGCTGGACTTTGGCCTCGCCAGTTTCTCGCTGACGATCGGTAACAGTTGATAAATGTAACTTTTTTTTCCCAAAACCTGTCGGGACTGTCGGGAGTATGGCCACAACATCACCTCCATTCAAAATGTGAAACAAACACTCTTCTTGTTCGGGCTTCAGTTGGCAAAAAAATTAATGGAGAAATTGGCACCCCTGAAGAAGACATGAATCTGGATGGTACATTAGAAGCACCTGATGTCAGTGTCTCTACCCCTACTCTTAACACCCCAGATGTTTCTGTTAATGTGGACAAGCCTGAACTGAAGACCAAAACATCCAAGTTCAAAATGCCCACCTTTAGTCTACATGGTAAAAAACCAAAGATTGACAGTGATGTGAATTTAACCACCCCAGACATAAATGCTGACCTAAAAACCTCCAATCTTAATTTGTCAGGCCCACAGATTAATGGAGAAATTGGCACCCCTGAAGAAGACATAAATCTGGATGGTACATTAGAAGCACCTGATGTCAGTGTCTCTACCCCTACTCTTAACACCCCAGATGTTTCTGTTAATGTGGACAAGCCTGAACTGAAGACCAAAACATCCAAGTTCAAAATGCCCACCTTTAGTCTACATGGTAAAAAACCAAAGATTGACACTGATGTGAATTTAACCACCCCAGACATAAATGCTGACCTAAAAACCTCCAATCTTAATTTGTCAGGCCCACAGATTAATGGAGAAATTGGCACCCCTGAAGTAGACTTGACTTTGCCAAAAACTGAGCTCAGTGGTCCAAACCTGGACATCGAAACACCAAAAGCTAATATTGAAGCTCCCTCTGGCAAGATTAAATTTCCTAAATTAAAGAAACCAAAAGCTTCAAAAGTGAAAGTACCAGAGGCGAGTGTTGGTGCAAATATTTCTGCTCCAAATTTAAATGCAGATGTTAGTGCACCAAATGTTGACACTGATCTGCCAAGAGCCAATCTTGAAGCTCCAGATATTAAATCTCCTGATGTCAATATAAATGCTCCCTCTGGCAAAAGAAAATGGGCACCATTTAAGAAACCCACATCTGGTCAGAATATGAGCCTACCAAAACCTGTGGTTGATGTAGATGTTCCCACAGCAGATGTTGAAATCAGCGCTCCCAAAGGAAAGTTTAAATTTCCAACACTCAAAAAGTTTAACCGGTCTGGTCCAAAAGTCAAATCTCCTGATGTTGACATTGCTGCTGATGTAAGTGGACCAGATTTGAACCTATCTGCACCTGAGGTTGGTACTCCTGATACTGATATGAGTCTACCAAAACCTGTGGTTGATGTAGATGTTCCCACAGCAGACGTTGACATCAGTGCTCCCAAAGGAAAGTTTAAATTCCCAGAACTCAGAAAGTCCAAACTATCTGGTCCAAAAGTCAAATCTCCTGATGTTGACATTGCTGCTGATGTAAATGGACCAGATTTGAACCTATCTGCACCTGAGGTTGGTACTCCTGATACTGATGCAAGTCTACCAAATGTTGGGGTTGATGTAGAGGTTCCAGGCATCAACACTGAAGCTGAGAGCTCCAAGCATAGAATAAAATGGCCATTCTGGCGAAAATCTACTGAATCAAATGATGCAGATATAAGCATTAAAGCACCAGAAGTAAATGGTACCACTGGAGAAATTAAACTCCCTGAAAATATACCATTGTTCAAGCCTCACCCCCTACCTGAGATGAAAATGGAGAGAATCTTACCAATATTCACAGGAGGGGTTGACCTCAGTGCTGACCCTACAAAAACAACTACTGACACTGTTGTCTCAGTCTCGTCAGTCAAGACTTGTCTTAATGCTTCTCCTCCATCTGCTGGGGTCAGTGGACAAACAGCTTCTGTAGATATCCAGGAAAAGCTTCGGTTATCTAATGCACGTACTACAAGCCC
Organism: Carassius auratus; assembly: GCF_003368295.1. Taxonomy (NCBI): domain Eukaryota; kingdom Metazoa; phylum Chordata; class Actinopteri; order Cypriniformes; family Cyprinidae; genus Carassius; species Carassius auratus. Next base: position 13,377,235 of record NC_039256.1, read on the forward strand.
AGATTTATGCATTTCTTCAGAACCAGGCAGCCCTACAGAAGTGAATAGAGGAACATTTAAAGTCACCGAGCCTGATGCTGCAAAGGACTACCAAGTAACTGATACAACTAGCAACGAAGAGGATGCCAAGATTACCCTCAGCTTGAACAACATGCTTGGTTTGTAAACAGACTAAACTTTAAATAAAACCAGGAGTCTTGTTAGTGTTGTTCCACACCCACTGCATATAGTTAATACATATGTAAAACAATACATACTTTTAAAATGGGTAGAGTATTGACAGAGAACCATTATATAATTTGACATATGACATTATTTTTATATTCAGCTATATACATAATTGTATAAAGTCCTCTTTAAATGTGCAATGATTGTATCTCCTCAAAACATGAAGGAAAAAATTATGAATCTGTAATTCTATTTTGTCACTATTTTATGTAATAATATCTAGTCTCTTGTTTACACTTATTTTCATTCCATATATATGTCAGTATTGCAAATTGGAAAAAATAAAATAAAATAAACGAACAATAACTTTTAAGCGCAAAATTTACATCAGTAAAATAACTTTTCTTTGTTTGTTCCATAAAGCATGTACCTATATCTGTTAGCGCACAAATGTCTCAAAATTCCTTAATAAAGTTTGATATGAACATTGCATGGACAATTCATTTTAACACTCATATTTTGATTTCACACCATTATACTGCATGCTTTGAAATTTAATATTATTTTGGTGGGGGGGGGGTGCACAACGCCTTATCTGGGAATTTCTCCCGGGAAAAACGCATCCGTTTTTTTAACGCGAACTTTTTATAAACAAGTCCCAGTTCAAGGCTGGATTTTCACATCCTTTGATACTGAAAGATGGAGCAGTCCATGCTATAAAAGATCCCGGTCGTGATTCAGAACTGCAGACGGTAAGTGAAACGGCATCAAATGTCTGTTTTGTTGGCATTCGGTGGTCAAGTGCTCGTCACTCTTCATCTCCGCCTACGGCATGCCTCCAGGAGCTCGGCTTTTTCCAGAGAGAATCGTTAAGCGGTATCTTTCTTTTATAAATATGATAAAACTAAAGGCTTTTTGAAGATATGAAGGATGCAGTACTACTCCACAGGTACACAATATTGACATGAGATTAGGTAAAACTGTGTGTTTTATGCACCCTTTAAATATCCTCAAAGCACAACAGTGATAAACAGATGCAGTGCAGCAGTAAATCATCTACAATGATTTTGGTTATTCACCACTGACATTCAAGCGATGCCAATAGTTCAGAATGTATTCCTGATGAAAAAATACTTTGTATTTACACTATAATAGTATTAATAACAAATATTCAGATACTGTACATAAAAACATTTTATTTTTAAACAGGGAACCCCTGATGCACACAAACAGGCTGTAATTTTTAGACACATGAAATAAAAAGCTAGGTAGAGAACATGGCACAACCCCAAACACTTTTTAAGAGAGTCTTGTTTAGAGGAGGTAATGTAGCCACATTCTACCCTACTTACTGCATTGTAATTTACATTTGACCATACATTTTGAAACATTTGCAATCTGCATTTTTGAAATTCATATTTTCAATAATTAAATTTAAAACTAGACTAGTCAACTTTCAGATCCATTGTTCTCTGCAGTTATACTGCTATTTTACCATTCCTTTCTCAGAGGCAAGCTAAATATTTCTTAATCTCAAAAAATTCAAATATACAAAAATAATAATAACAATAATAAAATCAAGTGCCATTCATGCCAACATGATATTAAAGCAACACTATGTAAATGTTGGCACCCTAGCGGTTAATAAAAAAAACTGCATGCATCCCGCGGGAGAACATTCTAACCGGAGCTAATTTAGCCTGGTAATACCAAACTCTGCTACTTCGCTTTGCTTCATAGACAGAGTCTGGAAGGGCATAATTGGAAGGGCTCTTGTCTGAAGTTTAAAATCATTGGTGTACCAATGGTGTATAGCATAACGTTTGGTTATGTCGTGTGTTATCAGCTGCCTTGAACTTCACTGTAAACACAGGAATGCTGCGTAAACAAAACCATCTAAATACCGGAGGGAACATGGCAGTTCACAATCATAATTATCACCTTGCTGGACTTTGGCCTCGCCAGTTTCTCGCTGACGATCGGTAACAGTTGATAAATGTAACTTTTTTTTTTCCCAAAACCTGTCGGGACTGTCGGGAGTATGGCCACAACATCACCTCCATTCAAAATGTGAAACAAACACTCTTCTTGTTCGGGCTTCAGTTGGCAAAAAAATCAGCGGTCATTTTCGATTTCCCTAACCTAAACTACAATCTTAAACTTGGCGCTTAGCATCTACGTCACAGCTCCCAGCCAGCCCTCTGTTCATTGATTGGCCAGCTGTTTTGGAGCCGGAGTAAATCTGGGGGATAGTTTGCTACCTCGGACTGAGTACAGAAGCAAACGGAAATAGAGCGGAAGTACAAAGTCTGACATAGTCAGGCTAGAGCTACTTCTCCATGTTGTGAAAATGGTGATTCACGCAGGTATGTTTCTCCGCAGCAGTATAAATGTACCGTAGTGATTTAGGATAAGATAAAAAAGTGGTTTGGTAGATGAATTTATGTTCTACTGATGTTTTGAACACAGAATAAGTTACATAGTGTTGCTTTAAATTCAAGTGCTCAGTGAGCAGTGCAATGGGAATTTTGATCACAATGTTTTACAAATTCAAAATTTGAATCTTTAACTGGCCACTTCACAAACAGTCCCCACACAGCGAGTCTCTTTTACAGAACACGAGCAGAATGAATTTCAGTGTATAAAGTCTGCAAAAGCTGTCATTTAGATATTTAGCCCAGTGACATTATATGTTACTAATTTAAGAAAACTTCATAAGACCACCAACAATGGCACACCGCCAGCAGATGACTGTTTGTATTAAAAATAAATTAAATGCTGTATGCTGTATGTGCTGCTGCATATATTTGTTATTCGCCCTTTTATCACATAACTAATACAGCTAACCAGTCAGTGGCATTTGGACTGATAAAATCAGCCAAAGGTTAACAAAAAAATTAAATACATCCAGTGTACTACCTTGACTTTGTACCACCACTGTTCAGTAATGTGTGTTCTGACCCTGCTGTCCATTCCTGCAGTCAAGAATTTCAGTTTCCACGAACATGTTTCTCCTTTGAGGTCCAGTTATCGTGAAGTCCCAGCTAATGGGCCTGCTGCCAGCGCGAGGGCCAGTCGTTCTCCATCCACCTCTGGAGCAATCGAAGCACATCGATGCGCTGGTACAGCTGGCAGAGTTCGGTGAGCTCCGTGACAAGTTTCTGGTTGTAGCGCAGGAGGAACTCTTGAGTAGGACTGTGGTAGGTGGGACCATGTGTGCGCTGCTCTAGAAGCGTTAGCTCGTCGTAGCTCATTCCCCAGCGGCTTGCAAAGTTCTTCCAGTTTTTGACAGTGCAGTGAGTCGGATCCAGCTTTAACCTTAGACTGTACAGAAGGTCTTCGTCGTTCATGAGGTCACTGATTTTGGGTGGAGGGGCCGAACATATACACTCCTTACAGGGCTTTTGTTCTTTACTGAAGTCTAGAGAGTGGGAAAAGAAACGCAGACATTGCGGAAAGTCAGAATATCTAAAAAATGAATTCAAACAGTAATAATAGCACCAGACCCCAACAGTCTAGAGGGGCTAATTATTTAACTTTTTGAAAACTATTTAACTACGACTTAAATCAATTAATTTTAAATGCTAGAATCGGACAATAATGCATTAAATACCTTTACATATTTTTTTTTATTTAACTTAAACTAATTTTTTAAACATTTCTGAAAAGAGTACTTTACTTATTTTTTTTTTTAACCAGAAACTGATAAATGTATTTGGTCAACACAGACTTCTTGTTGTTGTAGGTTTGTTGCTTGGCATTTACACTGCTTCACATAATGCACAGGTCTATTTTGACATCAGCTTGTCAGATCTTGTGTTCTGTTTGTTTTTAGTTATCGCTGTCAGTCATATCCAGTGCTGCCGACCCTCACACAACTGACACTATTCTCACGCCACATGCCCATTTTCTCACTATGCACCACTGAAGTGATATTTGGCTGTATGAGTTTGTCAGATGAGGAAGAAGCAAATGATTAAATAACCTATTAGTAAAGTCATCAGTCACTTGCTTTGTTTCCTGAATGAATCAGTCCTTTTTAACAAATCAAAAGATTCAATGACTCAGTCATTAGACAGTGACTTGCAGCCAGCTACTAGTGGTTTTAGTTCCATACTTAATTCATTTAGTGTAATTCTTATCTTGTATATCCTTATATGTTCAGATAATTCAGATATACATAAATAAATATTTTTTTTAAAAGAGACAAGACCCCTCCCCTTTTTACTCCATGCTGAACTCAAAAGTTGGCGTGAATGTGAATGTTTGGTCCTCTTAGCAGCATAACAAACTAAACTTTTCCTCAAATTGTGAATGGTTTATATAGAGAAGCCAAGCAAAGGATGCCCATTCACAGTGCAACTGACTTCCAATTGTGTACAGTAAGAATGGTAGTACTCTACTATTTACACATACCTGATGAAACTGAAGATGGAATAAATGCACTACCATCACTTTCCACAGGCTGGGTGATAAAAAAAAAGAGAGCGAGAGATGGTTAAGCGCATACATAATTGAAGTTAAAGACTCGACAAAGAAGACTCAAGTATACACATTGCACAACAGATTAAATGGGACATCAGATGCACATTTTCTAAAAGTTGGTATGATTCTTTAGGATCTTCATGAAATGTCTGCCAAATACTTTGGTTCATCAATGGTCAAGTAAAACAACACCATTTTACCTTGTCAAAAACAATTCTGCCATGGACGGGGCCTGAGAAGTATGATGTCACACTGCTCAGAAAATCAAAACAGCTTGATAATTGAGAATATCGTTTAGGATTTTTAGGGATTTAAAAAAAAAAAAAAAAAAAAATTATATTACACTGCTAGGACTGTGTACAGTTTAAAGTTAGTGTTACAGTAAATCCACAGATAAGACCTAACACATTAAACGTGAATGACCACAGCCCTGACAAGTGAACCAAAATGAAAAGGCCTCTGGCATTTATATGAAAACCACATATGTGTTACACAGCCCACATGAATGTCCTTGAGAATCCGTACACCGCTCAGTGAGTGATCTGAATCAGAATGTCGTCAGAAATGCTATGTGACTTCAGCAAATAATGATAGAAAGACATCAGACCCAACTCATTTCCAGAGGATACAAAGAAAGAAAAGAATCACCTGTCGTATCCTGTCCACCGCTGACAACAGATATCCAGGGGGAACAGAGCTGAGCTGTAGGGTTACAGGATCTGTAGAGTAGCAGAGATCAACTTTCTGTGTATAAACCCATTGATCTCAACAATGTAAATTAACAATAAATACCTCTGATACCTTGTGGATCAGTGACCTGAACAGGATAATTTGACCTCAAAGACTGAAACAAACACACAAAAACATCAGTAAAGACCCCCAGAGGTCAAAAATAACATCACACACATATGAATTAAGACCTCATAGGAAAACAATACACTTTTGTTCCTCTTTCTACATGTTGGGACACATTTGAAGAGAGGGGGTGTGTACGGTGAAGCGAAGGGAGGAAAATTAAACTTTCAGATGTGCAGATAAATGAGCAGAGAGCATGCTAGAACAAACCTCTGAGACTGGAGTGGAGGGCGTCACACATCAGGAGTGTGAGGTTCGAAATTTGCTCCTCTCATTCAATGCTACTTTCATATCATGGATGAAAATCCTGTCTAACCTACATAATCTATTGTGGTGATCACAATATGAAAGGCGACAACTCATGTAGCGTGTTTTAGCAAACCAAAACTAAACTCATATGATTCAAATGATGTGTCAGTGGGTATTACCCAAAGACATCCATCCATAACATTGCACCAAAAAAAGTCTTATGATGGAGTAAAGTACATTATTTACTTATAAATGAATCAACTGTATGATTAGGAAAAATAAAAACATCTTACCATGTCTGTAATGAAGCTGCTGGGGTCCGTGTCCTCCACCGGTTCAGAAGCCACTCTCCCTGTAATAAAACAAAAACAAAGTTTAGCCGTCTTTGATCTGTGAATTCTTAATGAGAATATTTACATATAAATATAAAGATATTAACAAGTGAAAAGCAGATGAGGATGAGTAGTGTGATGGTAAGGTTTAAAAAGAAAAAAAAAGGCTAAACCCGAACATGGAACTAAAACCATCAGTTCAATTTCTAATTTTCAAAGACAAAAAGCACCAGTTAATGTTTTGTCAGATGCAAAAAAGGCTCCTCACTTTAAGGGTGCCAGATTCTAAAGCCGTGCAGTTCACAAACACTCCTCTGAAGCGGTATACATTTACGGAACAAGCAACATAAAGAAACAGAGAGGATTGTCAGTAAAAATGACTAAGTGACTGTGACAGGAAGGAAGTGATGTATGTGTGTGTGTGTGTGTGTGTGTGTGTGTGTGTGTGTGTGTGTGTGTGTGTGTGTGTGAAAAGCATGGCGTGTGTAATTCAGTGGCAGCACTAGCAGGTGGCAGTTTCAATTTCAGATATCTTTAATGATACGGTTTTAAAACCAAAGTCGGCATAAAAAACCAAAGTCGGCATAAAATAAAAGCCACGGTATCCATTATCTAAATAAATGTTGTTGATCTTATTGTGAATGATTCATACATTCATTTGTTTTATTTGTATTTTATTTCATTCAATTCTTTTGGATAATCCATTTCAATCAGATGTATGTCACAGTAAAGGAAAAGTTCCATTTATAATTTTGGAAACAAAACAAAAACAGCAAGTATTTTTTTATTTTTACTTTTCCAGAGGCAAAGCATGAAGCTGGGCTTCCATGCTTCTGAGGTTTGCTAAAGGAACAGCAGAGGCACAACTTCAGAAATCAGACAGAAAAAAAAAAACATTATGCATTGTTATCATCACCCCAGTCTCTGTCACGCCAGACAGCTTAACTTCTGGCTGTGCCGCAAAATGTTGTGTGTAGACCGCCACTGCTACTTCACATGAACGGCTCAATTCAGAGGAAATAGGAAGTTATTTTTGTTCACTAAAACAGTGCTTAGAAAACAAAAAAAAAGCATGAGCATGAAATACAGGGTATTTTCAAAGAAATCCCATCAACTGAAACAGGATGCTGCCCTTTCATTTCAATCATGATGACTGCTGAAAGTACAGGCAAGGAAAAAACAAGCAACAAACTCTGATGTCATCCTAAAACCGGAAAGGGTGCCTAGCACCTTGAGCTGATATTATCTACGGAAAGTTATTTTCACTTATTTTGTCCCAGTGAAAAAATACCCAATACTAATACGTTTTTTAAAGCAAGATTATTTTATATCAGCATCTGCTCCAAATGCTTTCATTCTTTACAGAGAGCTGAACTAAAGCTCATGGACAGAATACTCTACATGTGCCACATTTAGCCCAAATCAGTCAGTCCTGCAGACGAATCCAAACCTGCGTAGCCTGAATCCATTCATGACTGTTTCTGCTCAGCCAGGGAATGCAGAGAGCATGTAGCTGCTTGCCTGGGATGCATTTGAAGAGATAAAATGTAAACCACATCATAATATAACCCTGCTGGGCAAAACCCTCAACACAGATCTTCTTCTGCATGGCCACCCATACACTAACAGAAGCATCATACACAAATACTGCAGTGTAAACCCCTTCACCAGGAAAGTCTTGTGAAATAATTAAAGTTTTTGTCCTTATACACAACAGACTGCACCCTCAGCAAGAGAAAGTCCACCTGATCTGATGCAACTCATTTATACACACACTACATACATATATGACATAAACCATGATGTGTAACCTATTGTTTTTTATATTTAACATAAGACCTTACCCTGTAAATGTGCACCTCTTTCTAAATGCATTATTTAGAAAATTGAAAACCAAGTGCACCGAACACAACAACTGTCCATCATTTTGCTGCTCGTGAGTCGTGTCCAGTATAAAGCCCATGTACACAAACCAGAGGATGAACTTACCAAACGGCTCGGTGAACGCCTTCAAACTCGTCATGTTCATCACGATTGTTTCAAACATAGGAGATGATCGCTGGTGACCTTTACACGGTGGCTGGACGGAAAGGTGTACGGCGCCGGTGTTTATTATTTCACCTGTGACCGCGTGCGGTCTCGGTAGATAGAGCCTACGCGAAAACTTTCAAACGACCTGATCTAACTTTTCCTGCACGGAATATAAGACATCTACGTGCGTGATGTGAGCTGTGGACAAACTGGGTGTTCGAGTATCTCTCTCTCTCTCTCCCACACAAGGAAATTGCGTAGTTGCGTGAGTATTTACGCCGCAGATAAAGCCATATACTCTCACCTCAGCACACGTGTAATGTCCCACAATGAATAGACACCGAACTTGCTTTGTATAAAAGTGTCTGCCGAGAGAGCTGGACAGTAACTGATTAGCTACATGTAACATGGATTACGTAATCGGGTTCCACAAGTACTTGTAATTAGATTAGGCTACATTACTATGTGGTATTTAGTTACTTTATTGATTAGCCTACACGATGCTCAGGTTTAATTATTCATTATTTATTGTTTCTCCCTAATTCCTCTTTTTAAATTTGTAAATATTCCTTTCTAATATAGATATGCGCTAATATACAATCAGAAAGGAATTTTTTTTTTTTTTTGGACATTCATACAAAGTCACTAGTCACACACAGTTATTTGATCACTGGATTTGAAGAAATCATTTAAGTTTTAAGAAGTGTTACCTCAACATTTAAAAAATTAATATAAAATTGCTATAGAAAAACATTGATGTTTATTTAAATTGTCACAAATCTGTCACAGTAGTTATCTACTAACCATGCGTTAATGTAAGTTTTTTTTTTAATCAGCAAAACCTTCCTCCCAATAGTCTTCTTGAACTACCACTGAGATTTTAATGATTTTAATCTAATGTGTTACAACTTTATGTTGTAACACATTAGATTATCACTTAACATGACATGCAGGTAAACAAATTAAATATGTCAAATATGTTTTAGCAAGTGTTTTATTTTGATAAATATTATTTTAAAATTATTTATTTTAATTGTACATTTTTTATGATTTTAATGAACTATAGGCTTTTCATTAAACTCACAAACCCCCTTTGAAGTTCCTTCACAAACCCTATTCGGTAAACCTTGACGTAATGCAATATTTAATGCACTTTATGTTGTTAATAACGATTAATTTTGTTCCATGTATTTTCTTTTTCTTTGCATTTTTAAATCAATATGGTACACGATTATCCTTTTTAAATCAGTGTGATAAATGGTTCGGATGAAAAGTAATTTAAAATCAAAAAGTAGTCTATAAAATGTGTAATGTCATTTATTATTTCACAAACTAACATTATTTTAGAGGAAATTAAAATATATAGTTATCTAAAAGTGACCAGTCAGCTATGATGTCAGTCGCAACCTACATTAACTTGCTGGGCGTATTACTAAAAATAACATATACTATTGAAAATAACCCCATTTCCCATTATGAAGGTTATAAGATAGCGGTTGGAAAAATAAACTCCCAGTTTAAATACTAGTGTGTGTGTGTGTGTGTGTGTGTGTGTGTGTGTGTGTATTTCAGAATGTCACCACTGGAGGTCGCTGTAAGCACACAGTCTAGAAAAAGAAAAAGAAAAAGAAAAAGAAAAAGTGAAACAGTTACAGAGTATATAAAAAAATGAGTGTTCTACCTACAGAACAGTGACATTACAGAACAGTGACAAAGTAGAATAGTGTTCTATGTGGTAAACATTGATAGAGCACAGTAGTGTAGAATAGTGACAGAATTGGGTTCTATCTATAAATTAGTGGCAGATTGTTATGTGTTCTATTTGCTGAATAGTGACACTATGTCTACACCGTGCACGACCACATCGCACCATAACATCTTCAGGTTGTCTAAACTGGATGTGCCAAAGTGACTGTTGCAATTCCCGTTATCCTTCCTGTCAGATGTAGCGCTGCCGTTTGTCAGAAATTGAATGGACCATCACTTTACTGTCGGTGACAGTACATTTAATGTTGAAAGAATCTCTGATTATAATAGGTTCTATTGACTTTTGTCGCGCCGCTCATAGACATGGTGTGACAGAATAGTGCTCCATTTGTAGAATAATTATAGAACACAAAAGCGTTCCATTTACTGATAGTGACCAAGTACAGTAGTGTTCTACTTAAAGAACAGTGATAGAACAGGATGCAAGTGATCTATATACAGAATAGTGAAAGAATGACCACATTTTGTGGTTAAAAAGGATCTCAGCATCAATGAGTAATAGGTTCCTGATTGTCTTCAAGCTCATTTTATTATTCCGTTAATGTTGGCTTCACTTCATTTAGGTGAAGTATTAGATATAGAAAGAGAACATTAATACACTTCTTGGAAAGCGGCAACCAGAATAATTAGCTGCTCGCTATGTACTAAATGCTCCATTGTTTAAAATGACAGGCCATGGTGTGAAATACAGCCTTGCAATGGGCAGTTTTCATTCCTGATATGGTCCGTTAAACAACAGAGGGCTCGAGAAGAGGGGCAACCTAAATGAAAACGGGTGGCTACTGTTAATCTTGTGGTAATGAAATTTAGCACCCCAGCAGGGCTAATTACTGTCTCCAATCATGCCTTATTCATGTGTGTTTTCTTAATATTTTTTATTCACTGAATAATGAGAGTGGGAGAGAGTTACTGCAGAGTATCTATATAAGCACAAGACATCTTGACCATAACAGTAAATCACACATCAAATTGTATAAATGAATTCAATGTACTAAATAAATAGAGAATTGCGGTTGATTGCTGTTTTTTTTTTTCAGTGTCTAATTCATTACAAAAGAAGGATTGGGTGGATAAAGTTTATTTGAAATCAAAGTTTGTGGTGTTACATCTGTGATATTGTAAGATGATGTAATGGATGGTAATAATACAATTATGCTAATGATGAAGTTGATGATGAAGTTGTTTTGTCTCATGGTTATCAAAACTTTCTCCCAACAAAAAATGAGTTATTAAACTTACATGGTACACAAAATATACATCCTCACCAGAAATCTTACACTTGCAGTGGTCTTTTTTTCCCCAGTTATGTCTTATAGTCACCTAAACAAAGAACTGAACCATAATTGGGAATGGTGTCTCCCCACAACAAATAAACTGTAAGTAAATTGCTTGATGCCTCTTTGTGGGATGCAAGGAAACAATTATTGGTCAATTAAACATTTAGAAAATAATTCTATTTAGAGATGGTTTTGAGAGTGTCATAAGAAGCTTCTGCATTTCCAAATAGTTTCAGACATGCTCAGAGCTGAGATATCCTCTGGAATGAAATAAAAGTTGTTGTTATTAGCATAAGTGGATAAGGACACTTAGTTTCTCTTACTTCCATTTGCAGTTAAAATTCCTTTGAGGTGCCTCCACAGACTGCATAAAAGTCTCCGTAACAAGCTGAATAATTGCCCAGAAAAGGACAACCTCATCCAATAACTCTTAAAAAATAATGGATACTCCTCTCCTAAATAACAACTGCTTAAGAAAATAACAACATAGCATAAAACATTAAAACATTGCTATTTTGTTTTAAGGCCAGAATGCTTTAAACTATTCAGGATTAGCATTTTGTTTGAGTGTATGTGTCGTCTTTGCTGCTAAATCACTGTGGCTGGCCCTCTAACATTGTGTGGTTCACACACACACACACACACACGCGCACACACACACACACACACACACACACACACACACACACACACACACACACACACTCTCTTAAGGGCTCAGGGACCCCTGCTCTGCCATTTATGTGACATTTAAAGACTCTTTATGCAGTCCAAGACGTCCTATCTGAATGATATTTGTTTAGAAATGCACACATCCAAGCATAACACAATACTGAATGGCTTGTGATATTATTCAACATCATCTCTGCTGATTCATTCAAATGCCAAATAATAGAGTGAAAGCTCTTTAAAGCTGTAAGATGAGAGAAATGTGGAGAGAAAAAAAATAACAAGAGAAAATGAGAGAAAAAAAGAGATTGAATATAATAAAATGATGTTTCTGCTAGCTGGCAGATGCTCTTTTATAAAGAACATTTTGGTCTGAAAACAGCTGATTATGTTTGATTCTGACATAATTTTCATCATTTTAAACTTTAATGAAAAGCATTGAGGCAGACTTTGTGGATGTGTGCGTGTGGTGAATTTTGGGAATATTCTGCCTCTCATACAGCAGCATTTGGCCTAAATCACTAAAACACTACATACAGATTCTGAAACATAAGAGCAGAAACTCAGCTGACACTTGTGTGTGCTGGATGATGGATGAATCTATGTGACTAATATGAAGTTCTACAGTCTTTAATCTGCCCTTCTGTCACATATGTTACACTGCAGTGCATTTCACACCAGCTGAAGCTGATGGAAACCCAGCGCACAGCCTCGGGGGCTTTCAAATACAGGTGCTTTTTGTCTTGAATTTAATGATGAAATTTAATGAGCTCAGTGCTCAAAATTTTGAAATTACACAACTGAGTGGTAGGTGATTTGACATCCTTTTTTTAGGGATGTAGTTGTATTTGTAGTATGTCCAAATCTCATTCATGCTACCTAGTACATTCATGCTCTGTAATTTTAATGATCACAAAGAAGGTTTCAAATCAAATATAGTGCTAGACAGCATGAGATTTCGGGCTCCTGTATTACACAGCTCATCCAGGTAACTCAAACCACAACCGCGCTTAAACCGCCATCTTGCGTCTCAGTTATGGATTGAAGTGACAATTTGGTTGCAGTGTTCTTTCATTGCTGTTTTCTTCCCTGTGATGGACTTTTTTCTTAGTGGAAACTTTAAGATATTATACATGTAAAATAATAAAACCTGTATGTGAGTATTAGTCAACCTGTTAATATTTTCAATACAACGAACACTGACCAACCCTTATAATTTATATGTTTTAATATATGCGAGATTTGGATGAGTCCTACTTTATAGCTTGTTTCCTTTACTCGCCTTCATGTAGTTCGAAACTGTAGGACCTCATGTGGAAGATAAAATTAGATGTTTTGATAATATTTGGCACTTGCTCCTTCACAAACAATAAAAGTGTGACCAAAAAAAAAAAAGAGAGAAAAAAAACATTGTAAAACATTAAGGTGAGTAAATGTCCTTTAAAAAAAAATAATAATATGTTCTTCGCATTCGCAGTATTAAAAATCGGAAGTTACAATGAGCATGAATAGGTTAATCAAAGCATTCTCACTCCCAAGTGTCAAATGCCTGCCCTGCACTACCTTCTTAGAAGGACAATCCACCCAAAAATAATTAATTTCTCACCCTCAAGCCTCATGTGATTTACTTTCTTCAGATGAACTGAACACAGAGAACTTTACAAATATAATCCAGCCAGGTCATGACTATGACCCATCACTTCTGGCCACTGTCATGTTTGACGTAAACATTAGCATGTTGTGAAACTTGTGGGAGAAATGATGGGGGCTTTCTTGTTTCCTTAAATGATGTATTTCCTGTATTTTAAATGTTCAATTGGGCGTTAGTTTAACCAATGGAGCACACAACATAGTGTAAACATGCAAGTAATGTTTTACAGAGCTTTATTTGCACATTTTGTACATATAATACTTTACACTTCAAAATAAACTTCTACATTTCTGTTCTGTAGTACCTGTGAACAGCAATTAATTTGTGGTGCTACTTATTAAATGAGAAAAAGCAGTTGCAAACGTTTTAGAAAATACGCATACCCATCTCCATAGTAATAAAATGTGCAACACTTTACATTTTAATACAAATTATTTGATACCTAATTAAAATAATCTCTCAGTTTTGGGGGATCAGAACTCCTCAACATGATGAATAACACACTTAGCCCTGAAGTGGCATTAGTGTTGATTTTAAAAGCACTGAGCTGTTCAGACCAGGGATGGTCTTGCGTACTTCCTGTTTTGTCCATGCACTCTCAAGATGCCGTAGACCGCGAGCGTGGGCATTGGAAAAGGCCCACAGGCCTCTGTGACTGTGCTTCTGCGTCACTTCTAACTAACTCAGCTGCTTGACCCCTTTTACAACTGAGAGAATAACAGGAGGCAAAAAAAATATTTAAGCAGTTATTGAATGTGAAGTTTATTTTGTGAGACAGGCACACACTCTACATCACGTTCAAACTCACCTATTTACAATGTCTTGGATACTGAAAAGCGACAGTTCATTCAAGGTACATATTTATATAATTATGACAATAGAGATAATTTATAGTTACAGCTGTCAAATAGATCAGTTCTCTTTATCACATGTAGCAATGAGAAGTCAGGCTCATTTTAGCAAATTGGTTTCTTAATATGTTTTTTGTTAATAAGACTGATCAAATGATTCTCTGAATCATTTTAAACCTTGCATCTGTTTTTTTGAAGCTAAATGGGTTGCTATATTTTTGACCATAATTTCTGTTATGCCATCACCAAAATGTGTTTCTGTCGGATAAATGATCTATTGCATCATCTTGATTTCTAGATATATTTATATTGTCCTCTTAAATGCACACGCAGTCATTTTTCATCCAGTTAAAAATGTTGCTGATATAACTGCTTGGTGAGCTAGTTGTAATATTTTAGAAAAACGGTCCATTGCCCGTTGTCAGTAGTGATGCATGAAGCACAACGGTCACAAGCTAATCGCTTTTCTGCGTGACTTTTCCTCCCTCAAGCATAACAGCATGGATTTGTGAAATTATTCAATTTCGCCTGCTAAATTTTGCAGACGTAAATATGGCTACATATAAAGTCATGATCATCAAAAAAATTCAAAAACTGAGAGCACCTTTAAATCATGTAGTTAATTAATATTTGTTAGTAACTACCTTAAATGATGCATCGGTAGCACTTTATTTTATAGTCCTGTTCCTCATGTACATACTATGTACTTATTATAGTAATTACAATAACTATGTAATAACTAGGTACTAATCCTAAACCTACCCCTAAACCTAACCTTAGCCCATGTAGTTACCTTGTATTACCAGAACTTTCTTAGATAAATACACTGTAAGTACACTATAAGTACATGTAAGTACACGTACTGTAAAAAAAGAACACAACCGATGCATCTTGCCAGTTTGCACAACACCATTAAAGATGACACCTTCTGTCTGCTGGACATCAGTAACGTGTGTGTGTGTGTGTGTGTGTGTGCATATTCAGAACCACAATCACAAAAAGAGACAATGCAGCCACTTGGCTCTAAACAGGATATCCCAAACTTTATTTCCTGTGTAGAGGTGTACTAAGGGAGCAATCACAGTTAGTGGACGTCCATCTTATTAGATTGAGTGCAACAAAAAAACAAATCAAAACAAAAACAAAACAGTCTTATATTTAATTATTCAGATTGAAATTAAAACAACCTAACGAACAAAACACAGCGTGACATAAAGCAAAAAATGCAAGAGAGAAAGAAGAGATAAGAGAGAGAGGGGAGAAAAATAGAGTCAGCTTTAATAAGCCCATGACAAGAGGACCGAGTAAGACACACTATGCCACAAGGCCACACACACTTGCATTAACATGACTATCAGCGTTAGCTTACAGCGATCAAACACACACAATGATTTGCTCGATCTGTACAAGACAGATAAGATAATAAAACTTACAGCCTTCATTTAGACCAGCTATTACGTTACATACAATACATTCAATCCTGCTTTGGCATGAGAGTGTTTTGTCTTGTTTTCCTGCAAAATATTCTCTTTTATTACTTAATATTTAATTTTCACCTCGTTTTTAAGCATTAAGCTCATTAAATTGTTAGATTTAAGCTTGAAACAACAACAAGATGAGATGTATTCGAAATGTATTCTTTGAAAACAAGTCTAAATATCTTACATAAATCTATCTTGGTTGATAGGTTCTTAGGTATTTCTTACAAGAAAACAAGACAAAATGACTAGTTAAGATCAATATTCTCTGCAGTATAAGTGATTATGCAAACCTTTATACATGCTCTAAATTTATACACTAAAAATAAGTGAAATGTAGTCATTTACACACATACACGCACTGTTCAGGAATACCAGGAACATCTTTACACATATACTGTACACCACGATTGTTTACAACATCCAGCCTACAGAATTTCACTGGACACATTAATGCAAGATGCTAGTGAGGCCTTGGATGAGAGAGAGAGAGAGAGAGAGAGAGAGAGAGGGATAGAGTGAGGAGGAGGAGGAAATTATATTATCAAATATTAGTATTAAACCCCTGAAAGACTAGAGTCCATCTGAGCAGTGAGGAAGAGAGAGGAGGTTTAGGAATGTAAGACATACACAACCCTGACGCTTCACACACATTCTCCTAATGTTTTACAGACATTTCCCAGATGGTTTACAGACTCGGAGCAGATAAATAACGGATTATATGTTCCTTTAATTCTTACAAATATCACAGGCTGCTCCAGACCCACCAAACGAACACAAAAACACACACTCGCGCGCACACACTGCTCAACGAAGAAACTAGGACAAAACAAGCTCTATGCAACAATCAATCCAAAAGGCAATATTTGTCATTCAGAAGTCTTAAATAAATATGTTGCACTCTCTCTGTGATAATGGCAGAGTGCTGACTCTTTCTCCATTCTACTGTACAGTATATACATACACACCTAAACGCTTCAGTGATCAAATATTTCATACTGTTAAATAATACAACTATCGCAACAGCCAAGCAAAGGGCCTTGATATACTGCTTCCTTCGTTCGGACATGTGCTCCTGCACCAAACGACAGATACTGCCTTTTTAATATACATGTGCAAGTAAAGAAAACACATTTAAATGAAACTTACGGACAGGGAACTCAAACGAACGAGCAAACGAAACAAAAGTCTGAAAATCTCTACAGCTTTCAAACCTCTGTCGACTACATTAATGAAGGTGGTTCTGCGTACTATATACAGACAGGTTAGCATCCATGCATTGACAACACGAAGCACATTAACGTTCCGAATATGGACAAGGCAAACAAGGGGGCGGGGTAAGGGGAGGGGTTAGGTTCCACAGGGGGGCGGTTCCAATGCAGCCACGCCCTGATTTATAGAGCACAGACGCACAATTGCTGTTCCCTGCTCTGCTAAAGCAAATACATATACAGTATAAACCGTAGCGACCATGTACAGTTTGAACGCCCCGTACGGAGAGGCGCACCTGCGGTCGGTTGGTTTGACGGCTAGCAAGCCGCGAAAGTCTTCTCAGCAAAACTTAGTATGGCTGTAATTCACATGGTTTCACCAACTTCACTTCACCTCCATCTGCTTGTTTATTGGTTAAATATATAATAAGCTTCAGGAAAAAGTCTTTTTTTATTATTGTTGGTTTTTTCCTTCTTTGTTTGTAGTGTCTTTCTTGTGTATCTTAGAATGAGCAATCAACAGCGGATCATCTTCATCAGCGATTAAAGGTAATCATCAAAGTTTTCCTACAGAAATGCCCTGGAGCTGGTACAATATACTTTCCTTTCATTAAAAATGTAAAGCCAAAATAAAACCAACACAACAAAAAAGAAAGAATAAACTGCTGTTCAAGCTAAATGTTTCTTCTCTTTCAAAATCAAGCAACTGAAACTACAAACCCCAACACAGAACCCCTTTAAAAGCACGCTTTCATTACAAGAAAAGGTCTTCAGATGCAGTAAAAGAGCTTTAGGCTGGATCCTTTCAGTACAAACACCTATAAGAAATGTCACCATGTCCTCTTTATCCTTGCATGGATATTTTTGGTGTGGGTAAAAAAACGTACGTTTTGAAATAGAAAGCCCAGTTCAGGGGCTTTGTGGCACACTACAGTTCTCCATTAGAAAGATTTTCCCTTTGGCAAATTTGTCGCAAACTACACAATAGATCCAAAATAACTACATCCGAACTACTGTGCTCAAAATCCTGCAATTGCATTTTCAAAATGTTTTTTTTTTCCCCAGTTTGTTTGTGTTAAACCATGCTATACTAAAGGTATTAAGAGTCAAATTCAGATTAGTTCTACAATTTCTGCTTTTAAAATCGACCTACGTCTAAAACCGTGACTACTCTATGAGCTTTACCTTACAGCTCCATAAGCAGCGAATCTACACAGTACAAAGAAGCAATCTCAGCAGGGTTGGAGGGAAAGCGTGCCCTCGTAAACGCCACATAGATGAGTGACTGACTATATCTGTATGAGCAAGTTTATCAAGCAAAAGTCTACCAATTATACATGCTTGCATGTGTAAGACTGTAAATTGTGTCGGAGACCAAAATGTTGAAATTATGTGTGTGTAAATGTACGAATGTGGGTTTGGACAGAAAGTAACAGTCATAATTGTAAACTCTCAATGTGATGTTGGCAAAAGCATGTCACATGCTGGATTATCTTCACTAGACTGACCTCACACACGGCCCATCGATTGCATAAATTAATAATCAAATCAGTAATCAACTGCGGTATATTTATGTTCGAAAATTCAGGATGTTCCTTAACCCGAGTTCTTCAATAGCACTTTATGATCTTTGAGAGTGTCAGATCAAGGCTTTTAAATCAAAGTCTTGCACTAGTGCACCTCTGGTCTCTAAAGCTTCAGAGATTAGAGCTGGCGTTCTGCACTCTCCTAATTGTTATTCTCTTTCTGAACTGGAATGAACTGCACCAGTGCAAGAGCAGGATAAAAACTGGCCTTCACGGGAACTAGAAGCTGCTCAAGAACAACAAAAGCGGTTTAGGAGGATGTCCGAGCCGAACGGCAAAAGTTGACCCCTTTCAGTTAGGACCGCTCCGATTACATTATTTGTAGACACATAAAGTAATGTGTCTGAAAAATCACCCAAGTAAAATTACAGTACCGCTCGGTCAACATTAAGATGACAAACCTATAACACAAAGCCACATTATCCAGAGTTCTATGGCACTATGAAGGGAGCTTACAGATTCCACAGTCCCACTTGGCATTTATACTGGTTTAGGTTAAAAAAAGCACAACTACATTAGTTAAAGGTAGCAACAGTAGCTTTTCATAGTCTAGATTTGATGTTTGAACACTGTGGTCACACCCCGTCCAATCAGATGCAGTCACACAACAAACAGAAGAAGAAGAGGATGAAGGAGTGGTGTGTTGAGAGAACAGAAGAACAGGCCGATGGTCTGCGGAAAACGATTATCCACATGAACCCGAAACCGAGTCCTCCGCTGTTGCCTTCCTCTGCAGTCTTTAGTCTTTTCCCTTTAGTCTTTGCGTGTTTTCCACAGAATGTATGATGTGTGTGTCACTGTGTGAAGGTGTGTAGTTCTTTTGCGTGTGTATGCATGTGTGAGCGCTTGTATGTGTGTTTAGAAGCCCTTGATGTGGCAGTAAGCCTCCAGAGAGGAGAACAGGATGTAGAGGAGCCAGAGGCTGACGAAAAGCATGGTGGTCAGCACTTTAGCAGTCCGCGGACCCCCCAGCTCGCCGCCGATGTCGGGCCGGCGACGGTACATGAGCACTGCCACGCAGATAAAGGCGAAAATGGTGAAGAGAGTGACAGAGAAGGCCAGGCTACCCGGGTCCACCTTGAAATCGTGGCCCTTTGAGTTGTGGTAGATGGCGGCGATGGACCAGGCCACTCCGATGCCCAAGAAGACGTTCACGGCGTTGCTGCCTGTCACGTTTCCAATGGACGCGTCAGCGTACTGATCCTGTATCGCTGCCACTTTACTGGCAAAGGTGTCTGAGAGGAAGAAACGAGATAGAGTTAGGAGAAAGAGAGGTGTTAGTAAAGTAAAACACTTCTGTCAATAGTTATCATGAGTAATTCCGGTAGATTAATAAAAGTAGGAACTTTAAAAAATAAGGGAAAATAAATAAACAAACAAACAAATAAAATCTCTTAAAATGAATGAAAAATATGCATGCATTTATTTATTTTACTTGATTTCGAAAGATTTTGAACATTTCTGAGGACAATTTTTGCCCCAAAAGGACAACTAAGTAAACCATAAATCATAGAGAGCATTAATGTAACTAGAATACATAGATGAGTGACTAAGTGTATCTGAGGAAGTTTATCAAGCAATATTTCAGAAATATTCTATCAATGTTTCATAAATATTATGACAGTTTAATCATGTAACTTGCACATTATACTTGTAAAATAAATAAAGTTTTTAAAATGTATTACAAAAAGCATTAACGTAACAAAAATGCATAAATGTAACAACATTTTGTGAGGTTTATGCTTAAAACAAGAATGAAAAAAAAAATCAAGATATATTTTCTGAAAAGAAGGAATTAAAAAATATGAAATTAACATCAAGTAACTTAAATGAACAAATAATTAAAACAGTCATTTTTTTCTCCCCATAAAATAAAACAAAAATAATAGTAGAAAAAATAAAAGAAAACTCATATTTTTTTTTTGTGTGTGCGCGGAGTACACATATGCACACAGTACTCAGCTTCTCTCTCTCTCTCTCTCGCTTGTTTCTCCTTTTTTGGTGAGGATGTAATTTTGTAATAACAGCCTGGTTAACCTCTGATTTGAGATGAAATCAAAGGGCTGTCTGCTGTTTAAAGAGTGTGGTTTCTAAGGGACGGCTGCATGCTTACAGGGTGATCTACTGCAGAGGCTGAGAAACCATGAGGATGCTGATTGTGCCTTCTGTCTGGAAAGACCTCAAAATAATCCTAGATGCACATACACTCCCTTTCTAACTCTTTATACCTCTCTGTCTTTTTAATATTCCTCTCTCTTTTTCGTTTGTACTATATACAGTTTTGTTCAAAATAATAGCAGTACAATGTGACTAACCAGAATAATCAAGGTTTTTAGTATATTTTTTATTGCTACGTGGCAAACAAGTTACCAGTAGGTTCAGTAGATTGTCAGAAAACAAACAAGACCCAGCATTCATGATATGCACGCTCTTAAGGCTGTGCAATTGGGCAATTAGTTGAAAGGGGTGTGTTCAAAAAAATAGCAGTGTCTACCTTTGACTGTACAAACTCAAAACTATTTAGTACAAACATTTTTTTTTCCTGGGATTTAGCAATCCTGTGAATCACTAAACTAATATTTAGTTGTATGACCACAGTTTTTTAAAACTGCTTGACATCTGTGTGGCATGGAGTCAACCAACTTGTGGCACCTCTCAGCTGTTATTCCACTCCATGATTCTTTAACAACATTCCACAATTCATTCACATTTCTTGGTTTTGCTTCAGAAACAGCATTTTTGATATCACCCCACAAGTTCTCAATTGGATTAAGGTCTGGAGATTGGGCTGGCCACTCCATAACATTAATTTTGTTGGTTTGGAACCAAGACTTTGCCCGTTTACTAGTGTGTTTTGGGTCATTGTCTTGTTGAAACAACCATTTCAAGGGCATGTCCTCTTCAGCATAGGGCAACATGACCTCTTCAAGTATTTTAACATATGCAAACTGATCCATGATCCCTGGTATGCGATAAATAGGCCCAACACCATAGTAGGAGAAACATGCCCATATCATGATGCTTGCACCTCCATGCTTCACTGTCTTCACTGTGTACTGTGGCTTGAATTCAGAGTTTGGGGGTCGTCTCACAAACTGCCTGTGGCCCTTGGACCCAAAAAGAACAATTTTACTCTCATCAGTCCACAAAATGTTCCTCCATTTCTCTTTAGGCCAGTTGATGTGTTCTTTGGCAAATTGTAACCTCTTCTGCACATGCCTTTTTTTAACAGAGGGACTTTGCGGGGGATTCTTGAAAATAGATTAGCTTCACACAGACGTCTTCTAACTGTCACAGTACTTACAGGTAACTCCAGACTGTCTTTGATCATCCTGGAGGTGATCATTGGCTGAGCCTTTGCCATTCTGGTTATTCTTCTATCCATTTTGATGGTTGTCTTCCGTTTTCTTCCACGTCTCTCTGGTTTTGCTCTCCATTTTAAGGCATTGGAGATCATTTTAGCTGAACAGCCTATCATTTTTTGCACCTCTATATAGGTTTTCCCCTCTCTAATCAACTTTTTAATCAAAGTACGCTGTTCTTCTGAACAATGTCTTGAACGACCCATTTTCCTCAGCTTTCAAATGCATGTTCAACAAGTGTTGGCTTCATCCTTAAATAGGGGCCACCTGATTCACCTGTTTCTTCACAAAATTGATGACCTCAGTGATTGAATGCCACACTGCTATTTTTTTGAACACACCCCTTTCAACTAATTCAACTAATTGCCCAATTGCACAGCCTTAAGAGCGTGCATATCATGAATGCTGGGTCTCATTTGTTTTCTGAGAATCTACTGAACCTACTGGTAACTTGTTTGCCACGTAGCAATAAAAAAATATACGAAAAACCTTGATTATTCTGGTTAGTCACATTGTACTGCTATTATTTTGAACAATACTGTATATATATAATAGTAGAACACATAACCCTGCTGAACTGCTCTGGATATGTTGATAATACTCTTTGCTGCCTGTGGTCACACAGAGCCATTATCCTGATTTAAAGGTCTCGCTACCCTGTGGATATATACACTTAAACATTCACACATTCATATTTACATGTTCGTGTTCCTGCAGTGTCTCTCGAGTGAAAAAAATATCCAAAAATAGTTTGTCACTCAACATTCCATCAAACCAAAAAAAAAAAAAAAAAAAACAAAAGAAGATAATAATGTATACTATCATGCTTTCTTAAAAACATTTTGGTTTCCCCCAAAATATTAAGCAGCAAATGTTCAAGACTTCAGCATCAAATCAGCATATTAGAATGATTTCTGAAGGATCATGTGACTCAGAATATATTTAATAAAAACGAAAAGGGGTTATTTTAAATAGTAATAATAATGTTTTGCAATTTTCTTTTAAACTGTATTTTTGAACAAATTAATACAGCTTCAGTGAGCAGAAGAAACTAATTTTAAAATACAATTAATATGCCATTTTATTATACATAATGAAATGTAGTGTTGCTTTTACTTCAAGACCTTAAGGAGTTGTTTTAACATCATCATGAGGCATTTTTCTGAAATTAACAATTATGGTCCCACATAAATGTATAATTTTTGAGTCCAAGGATGTGAATAGCTCAAAGTTGTTATCTCGTAATTATGGTAATTCCAGCGCGACATGACAGCAGCACTCAACATCTGTCGAAGAGTGAAGGTTAGAAACTTTCCCGGCAAATCAGACAAAGTATCTGAGAGCAACATCAGCCATTTAAAGGCTTAAGAGACCAAAATGGACTCAGTAACATCTCAAAGACTCAGCATTACGCAGTCAAAGCTGGGTTTAGTGTAAAATAACATTTTCCTTCTCGTTGTTCATCACTGTCCTGTTATGTTGCAGTAAACAACAGCATGGATGGAGCCGTTTCCATGGCATTACTATGGAAATTCTCAGTTAAGCCTCAACTAACACCCAGTCTGGTGTAAAGTCCTGCCAAAGAGCCTGGCAGCGTGCGGACGACAACTGCTGCTAATGTGGGTGTCATGGTGATGAAAAGCTTCATCCCAGAAAGACGCTCGGGAGCAGTTAATCATTACAGAGTTAAACCGATCAGTGTTCCAGACAGTTACAGACTTTGAAACTGTTATAAACCTCAAACTGCTTATGTTTGCACATGGACACAAATTTGTAAAAAAAAAAAAAAAAAGACCACACATTTGAAGTATTTTAACAACTACAAACGTCTCTGTGGCTCAGCCAAACAGCATTTGTATAAATACTAGATAACATTAGACAGAGAAAAATTATTATAATTAACCTTTTATATCTTCTTTTAAAAGATGCATGTCAGTCATCAAAGCCATTTCCATTTGAAATGAAGTGAGCAAATAAAATAGTTTAAAAAAAAGAGTTTATTCGGAATCTAAAGGCTTAGTATTCTGTTTAAAGTGCCCCTATTATGCCATTTTGAATATTGAATATAATATTCAAATATATACAGTATTGTTCAAAATAATAGCAGTACAATGTGACTAACCAGAATAATCAAGGTTTTTCGTATATTTTTTTATTGCTACGTGGCAAACAAGTTACCAGTAGGTTCAGTAGATTCTCAGAAAACAAATGAGACCCAGCATTCATGATATGCACGCTCTTAAGGCTGTGCAATTGGGCAATTAGTTGAATTAGTTGAAAGGGGTGTGTTCAAAAAAATAGCAGTGTGGCATTCAATCACTGAGGTCATCAATTTTGTGAAGAAACAGGTGAATCAGGTGGCCCCTATTTAAGGATGAAGCCAACACTTGTTGAACATGCATTTGAAAGCTGAGGAAAATGGGTCGTTCAAGACATTGTTCAGAAGAACAGCGTACTTTGATTAAAAAGTTGATTAGAGAGGGGAAAACCTATATAGAGGTGCAAAAAATGATAGGCTGTTCAGCTAAAATGATCTCCAATGCCTTAAAATGGAGAGCAAAACCAGAGAGACGTGGAAGAAAACGGAAGACAACCATCAAAATGGATAGAAGAATAACCAGAATGGCAAAGGCTCAGCCAATGATCACCTCCAGGATGATCAAAGACAGTCTGGAGTTACCTGTAAGTACTGTGACAGTTAGAAGACGTCTGTGTGAAGCTAATCTATTTTCAAGAATCCCCCGCAAAGTCCCTCTGTTAAAAAAAGGCATGTGCAGAAGAGGTTACAATTTGCCAAAGAACACATCAACTGGCCTAAAGAGAAATGGAGGAACATTTTGTGGACTGATGAGAGTAAAATTGTTCTTTTTGGGTCCAAGGGCCACAGGCAGTTTGTGAGACGACCCCCAAACTCTGAATTCAAGCCACAGTACACAGTGAAGACAGTGAAGCATGGAGGTGCAAGCATCATGATATGGGCATGTTTCTCCTACTATGGTGTTGGGCCTATTTATCGCATACCAGGGATCATGGATCAGTTTGCATATGTTAAAATACTTGAAGAGGTCATGTTGCCCTATGCTGAAGAGGACATGCCCTTGAAATGGTTGTTTCAACAAGACAATGACCCAAAACACACTAGTAAACGGGCAAAGTCTTGGTTCCAAACCAACAAAATTAATGTTATGGAGTGGCCAGCCCAATCTCCAGACCTTAATCCAATTGAGAACTTGTGGGGTGATATCAAAAATGCTGTTTCTGAAGCAAAACCAAGAAATGTGAATGAATTGTGGAATGTTGTTAAAGAATCATGGAGTGGAATAACAGCTGAGAGGTGCCACAAGTTGGTTGACTCCATGCCACACAGATGTCAAGCAGTTTTAAAAAACTGTGGTCATACAACTAAATATTAGTTTAGTGATTCACAGGATTGCTAAATCCCAGAAAAAAAAAATGTTTGTACAAAATAGTTTTGAGTTTGTACAGTCAAAGGTAGACACTGCTATTTTTTTGAACACACCCCTTTCAACTAATTGCCCAATTGCACAGCCTTAAGAGCGTGCATATCATGAATGCTGGGTCTTGTTTGTTTTCTGACAATCTACTGAACCTACTGGTAACTTGTTTGCCACGTAGCAATAAAAAATATACTAAAAACCTTGATTATTCTGGTTAGTCACATTGTACTGCTATTATTTTGAACAAAACTGTATATAAAAAAGAATCAACTCTGAATCACCTAAATGAGTCGTCAGGAATTTGAATCCCATAGTGAAATTAAATGTATATTTTGAGAAAATGCATGCATGTAAACCTGTTTTAGGAGCTTCCTGAAACAATATTAGGAACCTTAAAAATGGCATAACAGGGGCTTTTAAAAAAGCATTGGTGGAAAGCTGCCTTTATCAGTCAGTGTACATTTCCTTCGCCTGGTTTCTGGCCACTCGCTTGGCGATTGGGAAGTTCAGTTGTTTTCTCAGTACAGCTATCATCTCTCAATGCAGACTGACACATTCACTAACTGCTCAATAACTCCCTGTTCAGTTTGCAACGGGCAGCATTTGTCATTTTGTCAAACTGTGCAGAAACAGCAGAAAAACAATCAATGGATATGGTCTTAAACCTTTCACTAGAATGGTTTTTAAAGTTGGCTTCATTTACCCTTTTATTGACTTTGATTTTTGACCGGTAAATAGTTAAATGTGTAAGTGCCCCAATGTTTTTGGCATTTGAACCAGACACACACACAGATGTAAACTGGTAAAAAGTTAGCAAAGTGATTTTAGCAGATAATGTAAAATGTAAATTATTTTTAGCTGACATGGTACAATGTGACTGAAGGCCCACTGAGATAAAAGCCGCTTGGATGTAATTTTGTTCTAAAACAAAAAAAAAAACACTACAGCACTTCTCTAAACAGTAATACTTCCAATAAGGCTGTCAGGACATTAGATTTTCACTACACAATTACCTTTGAAAAATGAATCCAACATTATTATTACAGTATTAACATGACATCCTGTTTGATGACAGGCCTATTTAATTTTTTAAATGCCATGCTTATTGCCAATACAAGTAAATTGCGGAAACCCTATAACATGATATTAAATTTTTTATTTCTTAAATTTCACAGTTATCATCAATACTGGTATACTGCACCACATCTAACTTCCACAAATAGTTTTGCATAAATGCAGAGAAATGGATTTGTTACCAGAACAGAACAATATAGACATTTATTATAAAATAGAGTTATGAAATGCTAAAAGTGATTTAAATAAATATGAAAAATGGGACACTGTTTGCGGAAGTTCTTCAAAATTAGCTTTTACACAAACTGTGCTACTCAATCAATATTTAATTAATAAAAATAAAAAAAAGATTTTCTGAAGGAAATGTATCCTTTTTTCTTAAAAAGATAGTTTGCCCAAAAAATGTTGTTCTGTCACAATATACTCAACCTCATGTTGTTTCATATCTTCATGACTTTTTATTCTGTTAAACACAAATATATTATTTGTTTCCATATAATAAATGTTAGGGGAGTAAATTTTTGTTTTGGACTCACTGACTTTTATTGTATATGGGTAAACAACGTTATTCGAAGAATATTCTTTTGTTCCACAGAGTAAAGAAAGTCACACAGGTTTGGACTGACATGAGAGTGAATTAATAATGACAATAATATCATTTTTCAGGGGTAAACTGTCCTTTTGAGAATGTAAAAAAAAAAAAAAAAAAAAAAAAAAAACAACAACACACACCCACACACACACACACACACACACACACACATATACTAATTAAGAAAATGATGTCCTTGTGTGTGCTTGACATTATCCATGTACACTATGATGGCTTTTGCAAGCAAGACAGAAATTCAAGAAAATGATTTTCTACAGTGAGATGAGAAGATCAAAAGAGCGAGAAATAGAGGATGAAAATAAAATAAATGGTGTGAGTGAGGTAAAGCGGGAAAGGGGCAGCATTAGAGAGGGAGATGGGAATGCTTTTGCTTTCTGCCCTCTCAGCGTTTTCTCTATGAGCCGTCCTGTGTGTCTGGAATACTAAACATGGTGAACATGCACTGCTCTTCCAGCAGACCCAGTCTCTTTAACGGCTGTGTGTGTGTGTTTGTGTGTGTTCATAGCAGTATGTGTGTGTGTCTCCTGTTTTAAATAACAGTTATCAGGACCAATGAAAGTAATATATGGAGGTGCAATGTAGCAAGCAGCATTACTCTGCATAATTATATGATATATAATAATCATAGCCCAGCACACACACACACACACACACAAACACACACTAATGTTTGCACATCCTCATTTTATGATAAATTACTGTATGTAAATACAAACATGGGTGTCTGAAACACAGAAATCAGAGACACATATGTTTTTTATGTAACCCACTCTCTCTCTCACCTGGGACTGAAGTTCCCAGCGCCACAAACACCACTGCTGTGACGGAGTCTTTGAGTCCGACGGTGCAGCCGAAGTGTGAGGCCAGGTCTCCGATGAAAGCCGTCAGGACGCCAATCATAATGATCGACACCACGAAACATGCCCATCCGTTCCAGTAGTCGGTGGGTGGGACAAAGGCAAAGAGAACTTTCCAGAAGACAGTGAGGAAATGCATGACGTAATCAAAGCAGGAGGGAAGCTTCTCCTCTCCACATTCTTCATCATCATCGTCCTCACCTGCAGGAAAATAATGAGAAATAATTCAATATGACCTTATAGAAGGATAATAAACCTTCAAGTACTGACTTGTACTGTATCATTAATGCTATATGGAAATGAATGATATCTCAAGGTTAAACTTTATTTTGATGATCCACTTGGATATTCTACTAACTATAATTAACTTTGCAACTACATGTCAACTAACTTTCATTAGACTGTTAGCAGAATATTAACTCTTTCCACGCCATTAAAAAGTTTTTACAGCTTTTCATGTTTTCACTGTTATACACTTGGGGGCGCTATTATGAATGAGTACAAAAATTCCGAAAAAAAAACACACACATGAACAGGACGGAGAAACGAGCGATCTCTTATGTAAACAGATGCATATGAAAAATAATGTGATCATCAGCAACAGACAGCATTTAAATGAAAACTGCATAACTTCACAGAGTACAGAGTAAAATGTTGATCCAGGAAGTGATATATGTCTGTGCAAGATTGGAGGTATTGATGGAAGCAATCGATTTTCTCAAGGTTTTGCTCAAAATCAGACATTTTTATGAAACTTACCTATATTCAAGTGTTGATAAAAAAAAAAAGAATGCTTTAAGCTAGATTTTTTTATGCAGAGGCTCTGCCCTTTATTTTTTTTTGTATATACAAAATATACTGGAGGCCATCAAAGGGGAGTGAAAATCATAAAAATCGCCTGTTTGGTTAGTACAATAAGTTGACATGAGGTACTTAACGTTAGTAGAATATCTGTATAGTAATCAGGCTGTCTACTAATATTCTAATAGTTGACATGTAGTTGCAAAGTTGCTTATTCATCAGACTTCCAAAAAAGAGTGTTATTTATCTTAAATTTGCTACTTTTCTAAGCAAACTGACCTACAATGTTCACATGGCAGGCAATAAAACAAGCAAAAGCAGGGACCGACCCATTTCTAGGGACCAGAGTGGCCAGTTTTCACTTGGGCTAGTAAGAAACTGCCTGGCAACCATCCATAACAATCTAGCAACCACCTGGGAACAACCTAGAATACCACAGCAACCCACCAAAACACTATTGCAACTGCAGAGGAATATCTCTAAAAATCACTCAGAACTAGCCAGAAAATCCCAGCAACCACACTGCAGCAACCTGGCAGCTTCCTACAAAAAAACATCATTGTAGCAGTGGGTTTTGCACAGACCAGGCAACACTTTTCTGCAGAAAACATAAAAAATATATATTTTGTAGCACACAGCGTGCATGTGTGTGTGTTCAGGAAGATTGTAATCTGTTTGATATTCTGATGGTGCTGCGTTTCCTTGAGTGCATAAAGAGAGCAGCTTCCAGACGCCCACACAGTGCTCTCTGACAGGTGAGGCTGTTCCTTTAAAGTGTGATTAGATGCTACAGGATGTTCAGAAATCTCACATATTCACAGCAGCAGCTGAGAGCAAACATATTCAAGTCGGTGGATTTAGTTCCGCTAAGACATTAATTCTGTTCACAGACAAAAACCTGACTGCACACTGTGATTAAAAGGATTATTGATAATGTAGACGCTTAGGCTAGAACACACACACACTGATCATTAAAAATACACACACACAAAAAAAATAGCTTTTAAAGATTCAAACAGAAATGTCTACAAGAGTGTATATGTGTGTTTCATCACATCCCAAGAGCATGTGAAGGTCACGATGATGTCTGCTGTCACTGCAGCATGTGTGTGTGTGTAAATACACACACATCTGTGCTAAAGAACAGAGAAGGTCAAAGTGATGCTTTATGTACTGTCCATCGGTGTGTCTGAAGGGAGTAAACGCCTCATAAAACACCATCAGTTTGCTTTCAGACCACAGTCACCGTAATATCATTGACAATGTAATAAATAAATAAAAAAAACCTTTAAATAAGATCAATTGACTTGCAAAGTTGTGTAAGATAATGTTTTATATAAATCTAAACATAGTTTCTACAGACAGCTCATATTTGGCAATGATTTTCCCCTAAATGAAAACATACCATAGACTTTTTTTAAATAAAATTTTTAAATAATGATATTAGTATTATTTCTATATAATTATACTATATTAATATTCTGAATTGTAGCTTTAATTTTTACATTTTCAGATTTAATTTTAATTTAAATTTTAATAATTTGTAATTTTGTTATTGACTTTTTTTTGGTCATATATAAGTCTGTGTGTTTTCAGTTTTTTATCTGATATTTAGATTGCATTTTATTTCACCTTTATTTAAATTACTGAAAGGATTTTTATATAATAACAACAATTATCTTAACCCTCGAAGATCATTTGGTTTGTGCCACCTGTAGCTAACTTCTGGGGGGAATTTCATGTCCATCTATAGATAAGTAAACGCCCACACGCTCGTGCTCATGTTGTGTTTACTCTCTCCTTATCTTTCGATATAAATCATCTCGCTGTGCTGCAGAGTCTGACATTTAGCAAAGCTTTTATACTTTAAACTCTTCAATTTACTGCCATTAGCTGCAGACCTTTTCCGCTTCTTTGTCCCTTTCTGTGTACATTTGCGTATATGTGTGTGTCTGCATGTCCTGATAAAAAGTCATGGAGAAATCTCTGTTCTGTACTCAGTGGCATTAGATAAAAAAAATATATAAACCAGTTTTCCATTTGTTATCTGTCAGTGTTGGCAATGATTAATGCAGGATGTTCACACTGATTTTTTCCACAATGAAGCCGGATGGTGGCCAGGGGCTGCCAAGGTCCAAAAAATGACAAACAAATGATTTGTGCACCCAAATCTTATTCACATGATTCGAAAATGCACATACTGAAATTTGGAACACTGTGATTTTTAAAAGACATACAAGAACCAATGACATTTACCATTACTGAGAACTTGGCCCGATATAGTTTGACACAACAAATCTAAGTAAATCTGAATCTGAATGAGATTTGAGAGGTGTAGCAGAGGCAAAGACTACTGAATCATCCACCTGATTCATTGAAAAGAAAAATTCCTACTTCAATCAGATACTTCAGATATTAGTAATATGGGTATGGAATGACAAGATGGTGCGTAAATTATGACAGAATTACATTTATGTGTGGAATATCCCTTTAAATTCCTCTACCTATATTTATATATTTTCATTATATGAAATAAAGCTATTTTGAAAACAACCAACATAACTACTGTAGATGCTGTATGAACAGACTTGGTCCGACAGAAGTCTATGCCTAGCAGCTTTGCACTGGTGATTACAGGTCAGTTCTGACAGCAGACAGCAGCAACACACACACACACACACACACACACAAACACAAAGGCTTTTAACCTTGCTTTGCCCCAGAGCACAAATTGGCACACTGAAAGGTGTTCAAGTGTGAATCACTAAGTCACCAACAGCTGATCCACACAAACACACACACACACACACACACACACACACATACACTTCGGGAGCAGCAGCCTCTATGATCATCAGTCTCTCTGAGTTCATGCTGCGAGTGCTAATTACTTCAGAGAAAACAAACTGAAAAAAATTCCCTCTCTCATTTTTCTCTTTCTCCCCCTCCATCTACCTTCTTTCTCTCCTTTACACAGAGAATAAAGACTCCTTTGCGCAGCCCTAATTGTCTGAGAGAGGTGAGGCTGTAAAGCTGAATTTCTTTTGTAAAACAGCAGCCACCAGGGGGCGCATTACAGCAGGGAGTTCCATGCTTTTGAAATTTCAAATTGAAACAATAATTGCAACATTTGATGCAATCTATATAACCCAGGGATGTCTTATCCTGCTCCTGGAAGGCCACTTTCCAGCAGCGCTTAGCTTTAAACCTTAATAAACACACTTGAACCAGTTAATCAAACTCTGTAGGATTACTAGAAACTTCCAGGCAGGTGTAAAAGAGCAGGCTGATCTCTAGAGGAAGGTGGCCCCCCAGGAGCAGGATCGGACACCCCTAATAACCCTATCGAAAACAAAGTGCTAAATATTAGTTATTTAACCTAAAATGAATTTTATGACAACAATAATAATGAAAAACCCTTGCAGGCACTTATGAGTGATTATCATCTGGAGCGAGATGTTCTTTTCTTTAATGAATCACTAAATCAGCCCTCCCAATGTTCCTCAAAAACTGAAATACTCACCAGCGCTGACTGTGATGGCCTCGATGAACTGGTCCCTCCAGCTGTTGGTGCCAACCAGAAGAGCCAAGTTTGTCTTTTTAATCAATTTATCAACTGTATTCTATAGGGGAAAGAGAGAGAGACAGCACACAAAGAAAATGAATGACCGCTTCATTACAGTCCAGAGCAACTTGACCGAAATAAACAAACACATACACTTCAGATGAGGCAGACCACAGTTCACTGAGTGCTTCTGAACGCTCTCTGGTCTGCCCCGCTGTGAAGTGTGTGTGGGATCGGACTGTGTGTGTGTTTCAGCACGCCGAGTGCGTGTGGGCTAAAGTGCACATGTGGATCGTGCTGAAGTATGTGGAGGCGATCGATGAGACGTCAGTGTTTAAGATCTCTGAACTGCCCTGACAGAACGATAGTGTCTTTGTTTCCATTAGCAACAAGAAGGAACTTTTTTTCTACAGAAAAACGGGCATCTACAGATTTGTGGTCTGATTCATAAGTGACCTAAATGATAAGTTAGTCAATCCTAAATGTAGCAACCCAGTGTCATGGTTTCGCATTGTAAACATGAACAACTTTAGTCAATGAAAATTATCCTCAAATAATAATAAAAAGTAAGTTTAAAGCAAAATCTTACTTTATAGATCTTATAACTGATATTATAATTGGCTAAACTGGTAAATTTATGCCCTTTACATATTTATGCCTACTTATGCACTATACATAAGCTCCCATTCCACCACATCCCAAAGATGCTCTGTTGGGTTGATATCTGGTGACTGAGGGGGCCATTTTAGTACAGTGAACTTATTGTCATGTTCAAGAAACCAATTTGAATTGATTCAAGCTTTGTGACATGGTGCATTAACCTGCTGGAAGTAGCCATCAGAGGATGGGTACATGGTGATCATAAAGGGATGGACATGGTCAGAAACAATGCTCAGGTAGGCCGTGGCATTTAAACGATGCACAGTCGGCACTAAGGGGCCTAAAGTGTGCCAAGAAAACATCCCCCACACCATTACACCCCCACTACCAGCCTGCACAGTGGTAACAAGGCATGATGGATCCATGTTCTCATTCTGTTTACACCAAATTCTGATTCTACCATCTGAATGTCTCAAGAAATCGAGACTCATCAGACCAGGCAACATTTTTCCAGTCTTCAACTGTCCAATTTTGGTGAGCTCGTGCAAACTGTAGCCTCTTTTTCCTATTTGTAGTGGAGATGAGTGGTACCCTGTGGGATCTTCTTCTGTTGTAGCCCATCCGCCTCAAGGTTGTGTGTGTTGTGGCTTCACAAATGCTTTTCTGCATACTTTGGTTGTAACGAGTGGTTATTTTAGTCAAAGTTGCTCTTCTATCAGTTTGAATCAGTCGGCCCATTCTCCTCTGACCTCCAGCATCAACAAGGTATTGTCGCCCACAGGACTGCCGCATACTGGATGTTTTTCCCTTTTCACACCATTCTTTGTAAACCCTAGAAATGGTTGTGCGTGAAAATCCCAGTAACGGAGCAGATTGTGAAATACTCAGACTGGCCCGTCTGGCACCAACAACCATGCCACGCTCAAAATTGCTTAAATCACCTTTCTTTCCCATTCTAACATTCAGTTTGGATTCAGGAGATTGTCTTGACCAGGACCACAACCCTAAATGCATTGAAGCAACTGCCATGTGATTGGTTGATTGGATAATTGCATCAATGAGAAACTGAACAGGTGTTCCTAATAATCCTTTAGGTGAGCGTACATGTAAATGCAATGTAAAAAAAATTCATTATTCACTCAAACTACATGTTTTCATAAACCTGTTTGGCCATTTTAGCAGAACATAAAATATTTTGAAGAACCGTTTTCGTCAAAACAATGAAAGCCAATGGGGTGCAAAACTACATCCGACCCTCTTGACTTTCATTTTTGTGTTAACTAAATTTTCGGGTGGAAGTTACTTTAATGTGATTATAAATAAATGGGAAACATGTAGCTAAAATAGCGCACCTTGAATTCATAGGATTCCTCGATGACAACCTCCAGTTTGGGGTGTTCTCCTAGCATTGGCTTCCCCATGTCAGCAATGCGTTGTTCTTCTTCACCTGTCAGAGGCTCCTCCTCTTCCTGCACCGGCTCTTTCTCCTCATCTGAAAACAAAAGCTCCAGTCAGAGAGGACGAGCCAGCCAAACCAGCCACCTTATATGTTCAAATTATTGTTAGTGGATCAATAGGCTTCAGTGGATAAACTGGATTGTGTGTAAATACATTTCTGTCAAAATGCTACAGTGAACACAAGAATTTGGCTCTGTGGAGGAAAATCCTTTAAAAGGTCAAAAATCACAGATCTCCGTTGATAAATTTAGAAAATTGGGTCCATTTCACAAAACATATTTTTATTATAGAATACACATAGACCTCTATGACCCGGTATATGAGAAATATGTCAGGGGTAGGGTTTTTCTTTCATTTGTTACATGCGCTGAAGCTTCTATGGGCCCAATGGGATTCTGGTTAATAAGTGTGTGATATAAGCAACCCCTGATCGTGTGACTGGGTTTAGCCCAATCAATCACCCACATCCACACACACAATGAAATGAGAGCGTCAAAGGCAAGCAGCAGATGCAGACCTAAAGGCACAGAGGTATGTTTGGAAAGGAAAACAATTATGTTACAGTGGAGACACATGCACACACTGATGTGGACAGACAAAAGGGAAGACCTGGGAAAGGAGAAAATGAAAATCCTTTGGCCAGTGGAAATGTAATTTTTCAAGTCCTATCACATACATTCTCTCTATCACTTTCTCTTCCCGTCTCATTTCTTTCATATTTCTCTCTCAGTTCATGAGCTCAGCTGGCATGACCGCTACACCAACAACAGCAATAGTCATAAAACAATGTTATGACGACTACGTTCCCAAGATCAACACAAACATGAGCCTCATCTGCAGAAACGGCTTTATAAACGAATGAAAAACTTAATGGAATAAATAAATCACGAGCCACAAATGAACCCTGAGGCATTAGTGGAGGATTCCAGCAAAATTCACTGTCAGATTAATGGCACAGCAACGCGTCTCTGTAGCCTAAACACTCTCTCTCTGTCTTGATATGATATGTTCATCTTTTTTTTGAGACGGTGAGTTTAAGGTGTTTTCCACACTTTTCTGCCTGTTGATTTGTGAGGTAACAAAATACAAACAGTAACACTATCTTTTTTTTGTTCCTTTCCCTCTGATTGCAGTTCATTTTATCCACTGTGTTTTTTGGAGTCTTATAGCAAATGGTTTTAGCATGTATTACAGCCTTTCATTTTACTAACTAAATTGAAAACAAGAACTAATTGGACAAAATATAATGGAACTTTTTGAACAATTAGGTACTGAAGAACAAGTCAAGATGAAATGAATAGCTGAAAATAAAATGACCAATAACTAGAGAAAGAACTGAAGAGGAACGGGCTGAACAATAATTGGGTCAGAGAGGTTTGACTGATGTCATGCACAAATTCTGCAGTCAGTCACATGAATTATGATAGGAACTATACAGAAAACAAATAGAAGAAACTAATATTCCCAAATTTCCTAAAAAAGGAAATGTAACTTGCTATGAAAAAAAGAAAAAATTCATTTAAAACTTTTCTATATTATTATAAATTAATTGATGAAATAAGCAATATATTAATATTAAATATAATAATAAAAGCAACAGAGTAATATTACATTTAATAAAAATTATCCAATAAATTCAAATAATTATTTAATTTCTTATATGTAATGGGGGCTTCAAGGACAATAGGTTGAGATATAAATACATAAACCTATTTCTTAAAATCTTAGATGTAATAAAGTATGGGAAATAAAAGAAAAAATGGTTACATTTTGATAGTTTTTGGTAATTGAATGAGATTCTGCATATTTTTTCTTTTGTCTGTAGATGTGAAACACAACATGAAGATTGTGAGGTTTGTATGCGTGTGTTAACTGATATTGATTTTACAGGCTAAGGGTCTCTATTTCTTGTTTTGTCCTTGAAAACAGAGCTATCATTTTCAATCGGCAGCTTGGTGCTGCACATCTTGCATGCATGCATGCACGCACGCACATCCATTGCTTTCATTATCCTCCAACCATTCTTCTACTGTCCTTTAATTTCTAGTTTCTCTTCTTTTGTTCATCTTGTTGAATCATCTTACAAACGAGGCTAATCAAAGCCAACTGGACTTGATTACTAATTATTTTGAAGACTTTCATCACTCACCTGAGTGTTTTAATCAGGTTTTTTGTTAATCACTGATGAAGCTGTTGGCAAAAACATCATCAAAAAATCCATAACCAAAAACCACTGCGCTTGATTTGAACTCTACCTGATGCTTCTCTCTCTTTTATTTTCCACGTCTTAATCTCTGAAACTCTTTTTATTGTATCTTATATTAATCATGCTAAAACATGGCATTAACCAAAACAAAATGAATATCAAGAACAAATATAAAAATATGATAAAAGCATTTGATACACATCAAAACATTGAAGTGCTGGGGAAAAGAGCTGTATTGTTTCCTGGAAAATAAATGTTTATCTAAATGTGAGATGAAACACACTCAAACAGCTTTGGCTTTGAAGACAACTCACAATCTTGAGCTCGGAGTCTTTTTAGCTGCCCTAATCTCTCCTCATGATTTACAGCCCAGCTTCTGAGCTCATTTGCTGGTGTGTCTTGATGTTTCCTTTGTGTCTATTTATGAGATTATTGCGAGGAAACCAAATTAAACAATTCACTTTGAAGTTTTCTTTCTGAACCTGAAGCAAACCTTATATGGTAAACTACACAAAGATTTTGTAAGAGATGATTATGACTATAAATTAAGGGTCATATCATACATTTGTTTTATTGTAATCACGGTTTCCACAAAAACATTTAGCATACAAAATATGAAACTGTTTTCAGTACTGATAAAAAGAGATGACACTGAAGACTGGAGTAATGGCTGTTGAAAATTCAGTTTTGCTATCATAAATTAATAAAACTGTAATAATAAATTACATTTTAAAATATATTAAAATGGAAAACAATTATTTTATATTGTAATAATATTTCAAAATATTATTGTTTTTGCTGTATGCTTAATCCACAAAATGAATCCTTTGTTAGTAGAGATATCCTTCAAAAACAGAAAAAACAACAACTCAGACTCTGTCTATACTGAAATGAAGCTGCATAGAATACTTGCTCTGAAAGGTTCATGAGCACATTAATATATGCACATTTAAATATTAAGAATGCCTTTTATGGTAGATGCAATTGCTCCCAAACACCAGAAGATACTATTACTTTAACTAATTAAAGACAAGAGTATGGAGAAAGTGTACCAAAATGTTGTCCTGATTCTGGCAAGGCTATGCTAAAATTAAAAAAAAAAGAAGAAAAAAATATTTAAAAGCCGCACATACCCAGCAAATTTGTAATCTCTTGTTTTAGAGCAATGACTGATTGACAGATGAGTAGGAGCTCCCTCACTGGACACATAAAAATTGATTAGCAGATACATTACCTTTATTTACATTTGATTTTTAGCTCTGTTCACTTCACTATTGTGTTAACTGGGTCTAAATTATGCCAGTTTTGGAGCAATAATCCTTGATTTACACCAAAACAAGAAGAATTAGGCTCCTTCAATGTATGTGTAATGTATATGTGTTATTGTGCAAGTACTTGTGAAATTAAGGAAAGCAACTAATTGTCATTAAATTATTAACACACAGCAAACCGACACCAGGAGAGAAAGAGAGAAGGTGAGACTCTGCCCAGAGGAAGAGAAGAGTAAAAAGCAAAGGAGACACTTTGAGAGGGAAAGAAACCTCTGTATACTGTCCATCCTCTCCTTCTCCAAATGGGCGTCTGTAGCTCTATGTAAAAGCTGCATTGCTTATTGTATTCCTCTCGATTGAGAACCCTGACTGATATCGTCTTCCTGCAGAAACAAGACAACAGGAGGGGGGTTGGAATAATGCATGCATGAAACACACGCACACATACACACAAACAAGCACACGCGAGGGCCTGGCTGGAGGGCTGGTGGCGGTGGACTTTAGCCTGTAGTTGATCCAGATGATGATCCAGAGCAGAGAGGGTTCAGAGTGGACCGGTGTTAAGTGTGTGTGTGTGTGTGTGTGTGTGATTTCCTCTGAAAGCTCAGGCCATGCCCCCCACCTCTCTTCTCATTGGTCTCTACGAGCTGGGGTTCTCCGATCTCCAGGAAGAAGCTCTTGTTCTTCTCGTATTCTTCGTCATCAATTATCCTGACTTTTATTGTTTTGCTGGAGAGAGGGGGAGAGAAAGAGAAAGAGGGAGAGGAAGAAAAGAGTGAGGAAAAGCCAGGCCAAGGGAAAAAGAAGAAAGATAAATGGCATGCAGTCATGCACAGACAGACCGTCAGAATAAGAGGATGATGCAAGAGAGACAGAGAGAGAGAGAGAGAGAGAGAGAGAGAGAGAGGGAGCAGCCTCACCAAGTCTGACTTTAAAGACACACTCACAAACACAGATGCAGTCAATATTCCCTCTAATTTTTCCACTTGCTCCACGTATCCTTCATTTACTATATAAATAAATATTTTTAAATGCCTCATACACTAATTTACTATAACATTTGGTAAATAAATAGGGCTCAGTCACTTCAAAATTCTAATTACATGATATTTATTTTATAAGTAAATTCATCACATAAATCAGTATTTATTTGGAAAGCCAAATCAATTAGGAAAGCCAAACTGAAAAATCAAAGACATTCAAAGACATTGAATAAACTTCACCAAATGCTTTTATAAGTCAATATATTGTTTGTTTTATCACTGGCTAACATAATCCATCCTGCAGTTGAGTTTGCCAATCATAACTATTTTTTTACAGCTTAATTAATCATACAAAAGTAATTTGTTAAATTGACAGCCCTATAAATAAATAAATATTTAGTTAAATAACATATATATATATATATATATATATATATATATATATATATATATATATATATATATATATATATACATATATATATATATATATATATATATATATATATATATATATATATATAATGTGACTAATGATAAATGGATATCTAGAGGCTATCATCCTATTCACAAAAAGAAAAACTCGAGATTTTGTGGAAATATAAAAATAAAAATAATACTGCGTGGCTTCTAATAGCTTGTGTATGAATCCACAATCGATGTACTGTTCTAGGATGCAGTCATTAGTCAGCGCTGCATATTTACAAGATTTATAACAGCTTCAGTTGCATATTAAACAAAATCAGTGAATATGAGGATGGACTCTTTTTGGCCTGCCTGAATTCTTCCATATGCACACATCCGACCGAGTGTGCTTAGAGGGAACTCTGAATAAAAACCTCCACTTCTAAGCTAACAACCCCATCATCAGAACCAGAAACAAAATCCTTCATACACACATTCAGATCACCTGACCTTTCTACAAGAGCAACCGCAGCGCAACATTACAACCATAAAATCCCCACAACCAACCATGTCAAATTCACTTCATGTCATGATCAAAGTCAACAAGGAAGTCTAAATCCACTCTCTTGGATTATCTTTTTTCCACAACAAATATCATATTTCCCTCTAAAATAATTTACATAAATGGATTGTAAATTTACTTCTTCATTTGATTTGACTTTAACGCAAGGATGATGTGTTGCTGACATTGTAGCAATGTTTCATTAATTGTTATTTAAAATGTAAATAATCTATAATTTGATGAAGCTCTGAAGATTGTGACGACTGAAGGAGAGTGATGAAAAATCATTTTCGCTCGGTAAAATGTTATCAGTGCCAACTGAACAATCTTCAATTAGGACACAGGTGCTACAGCAAGAAAGACCGACAGTGAAGAAAAAGCAGAAGAGACAGAAGAGTTCTGGCATATGCTTCAAGGAAGTCTAACAAATGCAAACACCCTCTATCTATGTTTGTCTCTCTTCATCTCTCGCATCTCCAAGGCAATTTCATTTTCCTGCCATCCCATTGGTTGTCACAGAAACATAGAGTTAGATCGGTTCCAGATCCACAAAGTCAGGTGCACTAATATGTATATGTGTATGTATGCATCTGTGGTTGTGTGGGTGTGAAATGGTGTGAGGGAATGACCCTCTGCACTTCTCATCTGAATGTGGGTTAGGTTCAGCTGAGGTCACAACAGCACTCCAATGCTACATCAATAAGTCATAGAACTGCTTTTACATGCACACAAAGGTTTTAAAATGACAGCACATTTTAGTATGTGTGTGTGTATAAGTGGGGTTGTTTTTATATTTATTCTTCGTACCTTTTGTTCTTGTCAAGTGTCTTTGATATCGGTTGTTAAATCTGTCATCTGTAGTTACTGGACACCTGCTTTATTTAATTACTCCTCTCATATCTCCCTCTCCCATTTCAAATGATGTATCAAATTTATAACTGTATTAGACAATGGCTATTGAATCTGACAGAAAACAAAGTGATTTTGTAAGTGTACGTGCTGTAGATGAGATGTTAATTAGAAACATTCTTAAGCTCCATGAATAGCAGCAGAAGTTTGATCATTTTCAATTTTTATCACTTTCATTAACACTGACAAATAAACATTAAAAACCTAAAAAAAAAAAGGTGCCTATAAGTGGCCCATTAACAACTGACATTATGGGAGGTGTCAAATAGGTACAGCATGCATTAGCGTTAAGTTTAGTATCAGCAGCTATCGTGATAGGGGGTTATTTAATATCAAGTAAAAGACCACACATTTCAGACACTTTGCAGTAGTGCTGGGTGGTATACCAGTTAATACCAAAAACCGGTGTATATTTTTGTTACGATTTTAATATACTGCCATACCGATGTATTTAATTACTCAATGTTCGGAACGAACGTTATGTTGCGCCGCGGCCGCGCGACACTGTTTCAGACGGACCGTTTACAATATTGCACTTCTAAGCAGCGACTGTGAGGCGTGGTGAGGGTAAACACAGTAGTGCTCTTGTGTTACGTTATATAAAGCTGCAGTAGGTAACTTTTGTAAAAATATATTTTTTACATAATAATGTTAAACCTGTCATTATGTCCTGACAGTAGAATGTGAGACAGATAATCTGTGAAAAAATCAAGCTCCTCTGGCTCCTCCCAGTGGTCCTATTGCCATTTGCAGAAATTCATCCGCTCCCGGTAAGAAACAACCAATCAGAGCTGCGGTCCGTAACTTTGTTTGTGTTCAAAATGTAGAAAAATGTATATAATAAGCGAGTACACCATGAATCCATTTTTCCAAACCGTGTTTTTAGCTTGTCCTGAATCACTAGGGTGCACCTATAATAAGTGTTTATATTCTGACTATTTTAGATTGCTTCGGGGGTACCGTGGCGGAGTAACCCAGTACCTTTGTGATTCTTCACAGACATAAACAGAGAGAAGTAGTTCCGGCTACGATGTTCTTCTGCAAGACGCAAGCAGTTCTGTTTATTAACCGCTAGATCATCAAAAGTTACCTACCGCAGCTTTAAATAATTCTGAACTTATGTATATGTTTATTTATTATCTCATTAAATCTATCTATCAAACAAATCTGTCTGCCTTTATATATATACACTGACCTATAACTGAACATGAAGTGGATGATGGATCGGACCCAAAGGTGTGTTCCAATCACTGCAGTCGCTAATTCACTGTAATGCAGCAGCGGCAAGCAAATATATATACAAACACAACCTGAACACACAAACATGTACACACACAAACAGGACACTGAATATGATCAAAACGAACACAAGCCTCTTAAATTCATTTACAGTAGATGACAGTGGCTTTATGTGTCTATACCACATTCCCCTCTGAGAGTGCCCGTCTCTCTTTAGCAGCTCAAATTTGAGCCTGCAGGAAATCAAAGCGTGCTTTAGAGTAAGCCAAATGGGCAAGGGTTTTATAGGATATGTTCAGGGTCTTGAATCTCTGATCAGGGTGTTACATAAAGCTGCTCCAATTCATGCCTGACCAAGCACACAAGATCACACACTCTCGCTTATGAAAGACAGAGGGGAACAATGCAGCACACATAAATGATATGACATTATTTGTTCATTAGCATATCTGCATTGCAGTAGCCTTGATCGGAAGAGCCCCTGACACTCACTCACACACACACTAACACACACACACACACACACACACACACACACACATACACACACACACACACACACACACACACACACACACACACACACACACACACACACACACACACACAACAACAACAACAACAACAACAACATAATTCAAATTCTCTTTCAAACAAATCCTTTAAATACATATATAGCTTATGCAGTTCATCAACCACTTCCTGTTTGAAATGGTCTTTGGGTCGATGCTTCTAGAGGATCTGCGGACAGGTTTTATAGACCAGCTGTGGGACAGTCAGGAATCTTGAACTCACACACTCTTGCTGCAGTGCTTGTAGTTGATTGCTTGTCGCTGCTGCATTACAGTGAATTAGCGACTGCAGTGACTGGAACACACCTTTGGGTCTGATCCATCATGCACTTAATGTTCAGGTATAGCTCAGTGCAGCTGGACTGGAATGAGATCCAGACCTATTAGCTAAATTTATAAGCCAAAACCACACATACAGTACACACACAGTTTAACTTACAGCGTCCAGAAACATTTGCCAGCAATTAGATCTGTGCTTAGCAACCGGGAAAGAGCCAAAATAGAGCCACTTTTCAAGTGTGATTTACCAAAGGCCAGATTACGCCGCATGTAAGAGAGGCAGAGAGAGAGAGAGAGAGAGAGAGAGAGAGAGAGAGAGAGAGAGGGTAATGTAACCTCTTTGAAATTCAGATCATGTCTGATCCTTAACCCGAGGAAGAGCCACACCAAATCAATATGAGCTGACTTGTGTATGTATGTGTGAGTGCGGGTATGGATGTGAGCATGTTTAGAAGGAATATAGAATTAAGTCTTTTACATGTGCCATGGTAAGACAGAGGGCAGAGATTCACTAAGAAAGATTTGCGTCTGCTGATGATGTTGCTTATTTGCACATGCTGTGCAAATTAACAATATTATTTTAGCAGCCGATTCACTGCAGGAATTATGCAAATCAGCTAACAGTGCAAATCATAGACTGTATAGCATGTAGACTGTATGAGACATAAATATTATGATTAATGTATTATTATTTGTAGAAATTTAATTTGAATAACACATTTTACATTTTTAAAAACAAAAAAAAAAAAACTTGATTGCATATGGTTAAGATGCAGGTTTATGCGCTGAAATAAAACATGCTTTTCTCCTCAGATTGTGTTTATGTCGAATGCAACCATTTTCCAACATGACCAGAAGAGTAAGGTAACGCATAAACTACTACAACTAATAGAATTAGTAGTAGAAGTAGTAAAAATAATAATAATTTTGATCATTATTTTTATTATTACTACAATTTTTACTATTGTTGTTACTACTACCAATTTATATAAAATTGTAAAGATTGTAATGTCAAAAAAAAGAAAAAAAAAAAAGAAAAAGATTGCATGTGGTTAAGATGCAGTGAACATTAAATCCATTAAACTATGGAAAATTTACACTTGAGAGTACAGTACTAAGTGTGTGTCTGTGCACGATTGTGTGTCTCAAAGGCCAAATGAAACTCTTTCGAACAGGACCAGAAGTGCAAGTTAATGCATAAAATAATGTAGGAAACTGCAATCTCTCCTTTTGATATATTCTGTACTGCAATCAGGATGCAAATATGCATGCAAAAATCTTATGACCTTATGATCTGATTGATGCTCACTTAAGCCTACTGTATGTAACACCCCACCACACACAGTTAGAGGTACTGATTGTGGTGTAGTGGGGTTAAATGAGAGCCTGCTGCAGAGACCTGCAAGTGAATAATGGAAGGAGATAGATGGGAAGAGAGAGGAAGAGAAAAACAGGGATGGAAAACTGTGAAGACAAACATATATGCCTTCAATAGATGCATTACAAGGTGCTGAATCACAAACTTCATCTTACATGTGATTTTCAATAATCAAATGATTCGAATTTGTTGACATTACAAGTCGGCAACTGATTCTTTATCATTAATGTAGATGTTTTAGATAGGCCTGTTGCCAGGGAGAAAGTGAAAGTGAATATATATATTGTGCTGAGTGGGGCAGGGCTTAGAGCCGTGTGAGCGAGACTGATGGAGTAAATGATAAGGAGCTACACCTGTGCCACTCACCAGTCTCGAGTCCCACTGAGGAGCTCCGGAGGGTAAAAGGAGGAGTGACGACAGTGCAAGACAAGAGAGAACCAGGCCTGGACTTAATTTTTTATTTATTTTTTGTGTGTGTGCACGGCAGTCGTCCGTGAGGGGCTGTCCCGCTAATTCCAGTTTTGTGTATATTTTATTATTAAACTTATGTTTAAATGTTCGCCTGTTTCCGCCTCCTTTTTC
Organism: Carassius auratus; assembly: GCF_003368295.1. NCBI lineage: Eukaryota > Metazoa > Chordata > Actinopteri > Cypriniformes > Cyprinidae > Carassius > Carassius auratus. The sequence continues at coordinate 13,422,019 of NC_039256.1, forward strand.
CCATGACTACACACACACACACACACACACACACACACATGTTTCACATGTTTTTGTGAAAAGTGGGGACATCCCATAGGTGAAATGGTTTTTATACATTACAAACTGTATATTCTATGGCCGTACACCAACCCTACACCTAACCTAACAGGAAACTTTGTGCATTTTACTCATTCTGTATGATTTATAAGCGTTTTGAAAAATGGGGACATGGATTATGTCCTCATAAGTCACCCTCTCCTTGTAATACCTGTGTCATACCCATGTCATTATACAGAGTTGTGTCACAAAAACAAGAGCACACACACACACACACACACACACACACACACACACACACACACACACACACACACACACACACACACACACACACACACACACACACACACACACATACTGTATATGAATGGAACAACAAAAATGAAATAAACACATATATTATGTATAATTATATATTTAATATTTTTTTTTATCCAATTGTACTTTTTCAAGACATATTTAATACAGATTTGTACACAGACTACATGCATTCTGAAAGAGTTGATTATTCTTAGCATTTTTTCATGTGAGTGTCAGTTTATGTTTCTATTGTCACTTAATTTGCAAAAGTGCTGGGAAACCTGCATTCCATCAACTTAATTTGGAGGATGTATGTATCTTATATCTTTACTATCTTTTGGTCCTGTTCACTTTTTCGGCTCTCTCTGAGTTCTCTGTTCCAGGTCAAGGTGAATCCAAACTGAATGAAAGATTTTTGTTCTTGACACAGTTTCTCAAATCTGAACTGTCACAAGAGACTGAAATGACAAGTAGACCCAATTTCAGAACCACAGCACTTGAAAACCTCCTTTGCTTCTGTCTGCTGATATCTGGCTCACCCTGCCCCTCTTTCTCTTGTTCTCTCTCTTCCCAGTGTCTTCCTCTCTCGGGTGAGTTTTGATGAGCAGGTCTTAAGTGAGACAGTTAAATAGATTAATGGTAACTGGCTATGTGCCTCAGGAGACTAATGTATGCTTGTGTGTGCGTATATGCAATGTGTTTTTGTGTTTTTATAATGTGAAATAACTTTTTAAACTCCTTAGTGATAAAAGCATTTTGATATTCATGAGCTTTGTTTTGCTAATCATTAATAATGTATTAATTGAAAGAGCTGGAGTATGGTGAGATGGGAGGATGCAGACACAGTTCAACATGGCACTGTGTTGATAGTCCTTAGAGCAGACAACACAACACCCATCC